>NC_088424.1:46394003-46449003 GCF_034236695.1 Oncorhynchus nerka | reverse complement strand
GTTTTTCCTGGTGAATAGGGCCAGGACAGGACAGGAAAGCCACCATTTTCATAGAATGACCCATGTGTTCCGTAATTCAATACAAGATAGTTATACAGTCGTGGCCAAAAGTTGAGAATGACACAAATATTAATTTTCACAAAGTCTGCTGCCTCACTGTCTTTAGATATTTGTTGTATAATTACAAGCATTTCATAAGTGTCAAAGACTTTTATTGACAATTACATGAAGTTGATGCAGAGTGTCAATATTTGCAGTGTTGGCCCTTCTTTTTCAAGACGTCTGCAATCTGCCTTGGCATGCTGTCAATTAACTTCTGGGCCACATCCTGACTGATGGCAGCCCATTTTTGCATAATCAATGCTTGGAGTTGTCAGAATTTGTGAGTTTTTGTTTGTCCACCCGCCTCTTGAGGATTGACCACAAGATCTCAATGGGATTAAGGTCTGGGATGTTTCCTGGCCATGGACCCAAAATATAAATGTTTTGTTCCCCGAGCCACTTTGTTAGCACTTTTGCCTTATGGCAAGGTGCTCCATCATGCTGGAAAAGGCATTGTTCGCCACCAAACTGTTCCTGGATGGTTGGGAGAAGTTGCTCTCGGAGGATGTGTAGGCACCATTCTTTATTCATGGCTGTGTTCTTAGGCAAAATTGTGAGTGAGCCCCACTCCTTTGGCTGAGAAGCAACCCCACACATGAATGGTCTCAAGATGCTTTACTGTTGGCATGACACAGGACTGATGGTAGGGCTCAATTGTCTTCTCCGGTTTTTTACGGATGCCCCAAACAATCGGAAAGGGGATTCATCAGAGAAAATGACTTTACCCCAGTCCTCAGCAGTCCAATCCATGCAGAATATCAGTCTGTCCCTGATGTTTTTCCTGGAGAGAAGTGGCTCCTTTCTTTTCTCCCCAATTTCTTAACACAGCGCGCATCCATCCCGGAAGCCAGCCACACCAATGTGTTGGAGGAAACACCGTGCACCTGGCGACCTGGTTAGCGTGCACTGCGCCCAGCCCGCCACAGGAGTCGCTAGTGTGCGATGAGACAAGGATATCCCTACCGGCCAAACCCTCCCTAACCCGGACGACGCCAGGCCAATTGTGCGTCACCACATGGACCTCCCGGTCACGGCCGGCTGCGTCAGAGCCTCGGCTCAAACCCAGAGTCTCTGGTGGCACAACTAGCACTGCGATGCAGTGCCCTAGACCAATGCGCCACCCGGGAGGCCCTTTACTGCCCTTCTTGACACCAGGCCATCCTCCAAAGGTCTTCGCCTCACTGTGCATGCAGATGCACTCACACCTGCCTGCTGCCATTCCTAAGCAAGCTCTGTACTGGTGGTGCCCGATCCCAAGTCTAAATCAACTTTAGGAGACAGTCCTGGGGCTTGCTGGACTTTCTTGGGCGCCCTCCAAAACTCTTGAACGTGCCGTCCTTGGCCAGCTCTCCCGCTATCTCTCTCAGAATGACCTTCTTGATCCAAATCAGTCAGGTTTCAAGACTAGTCATTCAACTGAGACTGCTCTTCTCTGTATCACGGAGGCGCTCCGCACTGCTAAAGCTAACTCTCTCTCCTCTGCTCTCATCCTTCTAGACCTATCGGCTGCCTTCGATACTGTGAACCATCAGATCCTCCTCTCCACCCTCTCCGAGTTGGGCATCTCCGGCGCGGCCCACGCTTGGATTGCGTCCTACCTGACAGGTCGCTCCTACCAGGTGGCGTGGCGAGAATCTGTCTCCACACCACGTGCTCTCACCACTGGTGTCCCCCAGGGCTCTGTTCTAGGCCCTCTCCTATTCTCGCTATACACCAAGTCACTTGGCTCTGTCATAACCTCACATGGTCTCTCCTATCATTGCTATGCAGACGACACACAATTAATCTTCTCCTTTCCCCTTCTGATGACCAGGTGGCGAATCGCATCTCTGCATGTCTGGCAGACATATCAGTGTGGATGACGGATCACCACCTCAAGCTGAACCTCGGCAAGACGGAGCTGCTCTTCCTCCCGGGAAGGACTGCCCGTTCCATGATCTCGCCATCACGGTTGACAACTCCATTGTGTCCTCCTCCCAGAGCGCTAAGAACCTTGGCGTGATCCTGGACAACACCCTGTCGTTCTCAACTAACATCAAGGCGGTGGCCCGTTCCTGTAGGTTCATGCTCTACAACATCCGCAGAGTACGACCCTGCCTCACACAGGAAGCGGTGCAGGTCCTAATCCAGGCACTTGTCATCTCCCGTCTGGATTACTGCAACTTGCTGTTGGCTGGGCTCCCTGCCTGTGCCATTAAACCCCTACAACTCATCCAGAACGCCGCAGCCCGTCTGGTGTTCAACCTTCCCAAGTTCTCTCACGTCACCCCGCTCCTCCGCTCTCTCCACTGGCTTCCAGTTGAAGCTCGCATCCGCTACAAGACCATGGTGCTTGCCTACGGAGCTGTGAGGGGAACGGCACCTCAGTACCTCCAGGCTCTGATCAGGCCCTACACCCAAACAAGGGCACTGCGTTCATCCACCTCTGGCCTGCTCGCCTCCCTACCACTGAGGAAGTACAGTTCCCGCTCAGCCCAGTCAAAACTGTTCGCTGCTCTGGCCCCCCAATGGTGGAACAAACTCCCTCACGACGCCAGGACAGCGGAGTCAATCACCACCTTCCGGAGACACCTGAAACCCCACCTCTTTAAGGAATACCTAGGATAGGATAAAGTAATCCCTCTCACCCCCCCTTAAAAGATTTAGATGCACTACTGTTCCACTGGATGTCATAAGGTGAATGCACCAATTTGTAAGTCGCTCTGGATAAGAGCGTCTGCTAAATGACTTAAATGTAAATGTAAGTGCCCTGAAGCGTCAACACTCACCTGTGTTAACAAGAGAATCACTGACATGATGTCAGCTGGTCCTTTTGTGGCAGGGCTGAGATGCAGTGGAAATGTTTTTAGGGGATTCAGATCATTTGCCTGGCAAAGAGGGACTTTGCAATTAATTGCAATTCATCTGATCACTCTTCATAACATTCTGGAGTATATGCAAATTGCCATCATACAAACTGAGGCAGCAGACTTGGAAAATTAATATTTGTGTAATTCTCAACACTTTTGGCCTGACTGTACAGTAAGTCACCATATATTAAGGCCTACATGCTATATTATTGCATGGAGGCCTTAGGAAAGAACTATCTGGAAGGATCCTAGAACCAGGTCAAATACCATCCTACATGGAAGGATCCTACAATCAGGTTAAAGACCTGCCTACCTGGATGGATCCTAAAATCAGGTTAAAGACATTCCTACCTGGATGGATCCTAGAATCAGGTCAATGACCATCCTACCTGGATGGATCCTAGAATCAGGTCAATGACCTTCCTACCTGGATGGATCCTAGAATCAGGTCAATGACCTTCCTACCTGGATGGATCCTATAATCAGGTCAATGACCTTCCTACCTGGATGGATCCTAGAATCAGGTCAATGACCTTCCTACCTGGATGGATCCTAGAATCAGGTCAATGACCATCCTACCTGGATGGATCCTAGAATCAGGTCAATGACCATCCTACCTGGAAGGATCCTAGAATCAGGTCAATGACCATCCTACCTGGAAGGATCCTAGAATCAGGTCAATGACCATCCTACCTGGAAGGATCCTAGAATCAGGTCAATGACCATCCTACCTGGAAGGATCCTAGAATCAGGTCAATGACCATCCTACCTGGAAGGATCCTAGAATCAGGTCAATGACCATCCTACCTGGAAGGATCCTAGAATCAGGTCAATGACCATCCTACCTGGAAGGATCCTACAATCAGGTCAATGACCATCCTACCTGGAAGGATCCTAGAATCAGGTCAATGACCATCCTACCTGGAAGGATCCTTACAATCAGGTCAATGACCATCCTACCTGGAAGGATCCTAGAATCAGGTCAATGACCATCCTGATTCGCGTGTTGATGTCTTCAGGGATGAAGGCAAAGATGATGTAGTTGATTCCGAACAGAGGTATCAACAGTAGTGTGGATTTAGCCAACCTCCTGTGGATCAGAACAGACAGAATGAGGGTTGATTTTTGTGGGGGGGGGGCAGTATATCTTTGAATATGTGTTTATTGTGTGTGATCATCTGGAATGTTGTATTCTAAATGGTGAGCTAGACAGAAAAAAAATACCAATATTATCGATATTTCTTGACTGTGGATTTGGCTAGAGAACATTCCAGACGGTTCACATTTCCAAATATCTACCGATAATCAAAAGGACAGAGGTGAAGCTAACCATCTTCTGTAGATGGGGGGTATTTTACAGCAATATCTCAGAGCTGGGTGTCTTTGTAGGATGTCTTTCCTGAAGAACAATATTATAAATAGTAGGGTAAAATGTTGTACAACCTGATATGAAAGTTGTGACCACTGCCCTCAGAAAAGGTGCGTCGACCAACATTTTATAGAATTCCAAAATTGTTTAGCTGGTCCGCACTGAAAAAAAGACCTCCTACATCTGTCTTTAAACCAAAGAGCACGTTTATTCCCCCCACTTTTAATCCATCTATCATTTAAAAATATATATATATATTTAACCTTTATTTAACTAGGCAAGTCAGTTAAGAACAAATTATTATTTACAATGACGGCCTACACCGGCCAAACCCGGATGACGCTGGGCCAATTGTGCGCCGCCCTAAGGGACTCCCAATCACAGCCGGTTGTGATACAGCCTGGATCAATACTTATCGTAAACTTGTAGAAAGCTAAATGTATCAAACTTTACAACAGAACAATCATAAGACATATAGAATTAACAACCGTTCTTCCTCAGAGAGATTAGCATTAGAGCATCTGACAAATGATAAGAGCCTTACAAAAAATCCTCTGATTAGGGGGGAATGGTATGGGTTAGTATTGTAGTACAGGACACATGCAAGTATGTTGAGAAAATGTAAGAAATGCTTGCCGATCAGAAGTACTATAAACGCCTTCTGCTTAACCACACAGCTAATCACAAAACGGAATTAGATTCCTTATTAAAACTTGGTCTACAGAGCAACTGGCTTTTAGAAAAATAATTCAAAATTCCTTATTACGTATTTCCCTGTAACTCCCGTTATATAAAGACTTAATAAGGTCCATAAGTGTCATACGAATATTCCTAATGAGACCAATTGTTTCTGGTTTGGTTGTTAAGGTGAAAATGTATCGAAATTTGTAGTCTACCATATTCAACCTTGAGTGACCTGACGTTTTTTTCCTACATTATAGATACTACAGGTTGTTTGTTGCTTGTTGAAAATCCACTCATTGATGAAGGAGAATGGTTTGTTACACTTCATGTTGCTGCACTTTATACAAATATGGCGAATCAAGCTGACCTCGAGGCATTATCGTATTTTCAACAGGTGCAAATCACAAAAACCACCGACCAATTACATGGTAGATTTGTAAAACATTGTTCTGTCCAAAAATGATTTTTTGTTTGACAATGAATACTTCTTACAGATGCATGGAACAGGTACATCATTGGCACCAAATTACTTATATTAACTCTAGATTCCAATCCATCTCCTTCTCAATTGGACAAGGGTACTGAAACTATTCATTTTTTGATTTAACTTGGCAAGTCAGTTAAGAACAAATTTTTATTTTCAATGACATAGGAACAGTGGGTTAACTGCCTGTTCAGGGGCAGAATGACAGCTTTGTACCTTGTTAGCTCTGGGATTTGAACTTGCAACCATTTCAGTTACTAGTCCAATGCTCTAACCACTAGGCTACCCTGCCGCCTCTACACTCTAACCACTAGGCTACCCTGCCGCCTCTACACTCTAACCACTAGGCTACCCTGCCGCCTCTACACTCTAACCACTAGGCTACCCTGCCGCCCCAAGTGTATAAATCATCTGGGAAGCTATATAGCTACCAGTGTTTGAATTTGTATTTAGCAGCAGCTACTCTTCCTGGGATCCAGCAAAATTAAGGCAGTTTATACAATTTTAAAAACATTACAATACATTCACAGATTTCACAACAGACTGTGTGCCATCAGGCCCCTACTAAACCACCACCATATATCTACAGTACTAAATCTGTGTGTGTGTGTGTGTGTGTGTGTGTGTGTCTTTGCCAATGTTTGTGTTGCTTCACAGTCCCGGCTGTTCCATAAGGTGTTTTTTTAATCCATTTTTAAAATATACTTTTACTGCTTGCGTCAGTTGCTTGATGTGGAATAGAGTTCCATGTAGTCATGGCTCTATGTAGTACTGTAGAATAGAGTTCCATGTAGTCATGGCTCTATGTAGTACTGTAGAATAGAGTTCCATGTAGTCATGGCTCTATGTAGTACTGTGTGCCTCCAATAGTCTGTTCTGGACTTTGGGACTGTGAAGAGACCTCTGGTGGCATGTCTTGTGGGGTATGCATGGGTGTCTGAGCTGTGTGCCAGTAGTTTAGACAGACAGCTTGATGCATTCAACATGTCAATACCTCTCATAAATACAAGTAGTGATGAAGTCAATCTCTCCTCCACTTTCAGCCAGGAGAGATTGACATGCATATTATTAATATTAGCTCTGGGTACATCCAAGGGCCTGTTTTGTGGCACCTGACCACACGACGGAACAGTAGTCAAGGTGCGACAAAACTAGGGCCTGTACGACCTGCCTTGTTGATAGTGTTGTTAAGAAGGCAGACAGCGCTTTATTATGGACAGACTTCTCCCCATCTTAGGTACTACTGCATCAATATGTTTTGACCATGACAGTTTACAATCCAGGGTTACTCCAAGCAGTTTAGTCTCCTCAACTTGCTCAATTTCCACCTTATTCATTACAAGATTTAAGTTGAGGTTCAGGGTTTAGTGACTGTTTTGTCCCAAATGCAATGCTTTTAGTTTTAGAAATATTTATTCCTTGCCACCCACTCTGAAGCTAACTGCAGCTCTTTGTTAAGTGTTGCAGTAATTTCAGTTGCTGTAGTAGCTGATGTGTATAGTGTTGAGTCATCCGCATACATAGACACACTGGCTGTACTGGCTGTACTCGACTCATGACGTTAGGAAAGATTGAAAAAAGTAAGAGGCCTAAACAGCTACCCTGGGAAATTCCTGATTCTAACTGGATTATATTTGAGAGGCTTCCATTAAAGAACCCCCTCTGTGTTCTGTTAGACAGGTAACTCTTTATCCACATAACAGCAGCGGGTGTAAAGCCATAACACATATGTTTTTCCAGCAGCAGACTATGATCGATAATATCAAAAGCTGCACTGAAGTCTAACATACAGACCCCACAATCATCTTATCATCATTTTATCTCAGCCAATCATCAGTCATTTGTGTTAAGTGCTGTGCTTGTTGAATGTCCTTCCCTACAAGTGTGCTGAAATTCTGTTGCCAATTTGTTCACTGTGAAATAGCATTGTATCTGGTCAAACACATTTTTTCCCGGAAGTTTACTAAAGGTTGGTAACAGGCTGCTTGGTCACTATTTGAGCCAGTAAAAGGGGCTTGGGTAGCGGAATGACTTTAGCTTTCCTCCAGGCCTGAGGGCACACGCTCTCTAGTAGGATTAAATTGAAGATGTTTAGAGGAAGCCAAAAGATAAAAACCTCTTATTGCTCGCAAATAGTTACCATCCGCAAACGCTCAAAAGAGTTGACCAATAAGCCAACTTTATTACATACGCCGAATCTGTAGTACTGACAAAGAATATTCAGAACATACAGAAAGTATGTTTACGCCAAAGAAATTACCTAAAAGATTGGCTGCAATGTGCCAATGAAAAGGTGAAGGATGTTAAAAGAAATCACCTCTTCACAAAGCACGTTAGAACAAAACTTTCCTCAGTGAATTGTGCTATGATGTTTAATCCGATGACAAACTTCATCAACTCTCCGGGGATTAAGCACTGTCATGTTATCTCGTCAGACAACTCTTTAAATGGTGCCTCCCAACACCCCCCTCTATTTACAAACAAACGGTTAACCCTCTACAGGATCGGTGTCCCCCCCTGTGGGACGGTTGAGCTAACGTGTGCTAATGTGATTAGCATGAGGTTGTAAGTAACAAGACATTTTCCCAGGACATAGACATATTGGATATGGGCAGAAAGCTTAAATTCTTGTTAATCTTACTGCACTGTCCAGTTTACAGTAGCTATTACAGTGAAATAATTACATGATATTGTTTGAGGAGAGTGCACAGTTATGAACTTGAAAATGTATCAATAAACCAATTAGGCACATTTGGGCAGACTTGATACAACATTTTGAACAGAAACGCAATGGTTCATTGGCTCAGTATAAAGCTTTGCACATACAATGCTGCCATCTAGTGGCCAAAATCGAAATTGGGCCTAACCTGGAATAATACATTATGACCTTGCATTTCAAAGATGATTAAAACATGCTTTTTTTCATAACGTATGCTTTTTCTTTGTATTATCTTTTACCAGATCTAATGTGTTATATTCTCCTACATTAATTTCACATTTCCACAAACTTCAAAGTGTTTCCTTTGAAATGGTATCAAGAATAAGCATATCCTTGCTTCAGGTCCTGAGCTACAGGCAGTTAGATTTGGGTATATTATTTTAGGCGAAAATTGAAAAAAAAGTGTCCGATCCTTAGGTAAACGAGTAGGTGAGCTCCTGCAATTAATGACAGAAAGGGCATCAAATCAAACTCCTTGCTAAGTCCACATGGGTGTCGTGTGCATAATGTAAAAAAATCCAAAGAACTCTCTACAGGAGAGTTCTTTCAATATTGCCACCTCTGCGTTTAGCCCAAACCTTCCAGTTCAATGGCCCGCTTCCAGTTCAATGGCCCGCTTCCATAAAATGTCTGGCAACAGGAGAGGCGAATCACAGCGCGTAATGTTGCTGCGTCGTTCATTAAGACGGATTGTCAGTCTCCGTGTTGTCTGACCAGAGTAAAATTAACAAAACATTTTAACTAACAAAGGTTAGTAGGTTATACTTAGAGTCTAGATTATATTTATGGTTGATAATGATCTGCTTCAAACATACGTTTTACAGAAAGAAAACACAACTTCTACACGCAAAGTTACCTTTTATGAATTACAGGTTTTTTTGGAGGGTGGGGGGTGGGGGGGGGTTGAATGTTAGCTAACTATAGTTTATATAGTAGGTATCTTATAACGAGATCACAATGAAGAACCTTGAGACGCTGATGACACTAGCCTCCTTTATACCTGGCGCTAACATGCCTCCTCGTCCTGATATTCCCCTGCTGTTGTCCTTATCTTATCTGTTTGCACTTCATATGATCTGATAACAGTCAGATCACAATGCGTCATCTACACCTGTCTAAAATTGTGGGCACAATCAGAACAAAGGACGCATGTTAGAACCAGGTGTAAATGGGGCCTAGGCTGAATACGTTTGTCTATCTAAGCACCCCAATAATGAACAAAATACTAAACAGAAACCCTGAATCTCTTCTTTTTTTTGTTATTGAGTGCATACCAGCTACACATATATTGACATCCTGATATGAACACATCTTAGTGAATTAAAATAAAACATCTGGGAAAGTAAACAACAACAAAACCTACGAGTATTGATGAGATTCCTTCCTTCCTATGTCTCTGCAATTCATTTTCTGACGCAGGATCCGGATTATACAGATGAACAGGATGAAGTTGACCTGGGTTTGGGAATCAAAGAGGGCTGACATTTAATTACTGTAATGTAGAGTTGTATGTAAAATGTCAATCATCGGCTAGGCCAGTGTATGTGTGTGTGTGTGTGTGTGTGTGACATACCAGTATGGTCAGTAATATTGGCATTTTGATGATCCACCAGGGATGGTCGTTAATAATGTCCCAACACCTATAGAGGACAGAGGGAGGAGAAGAGGATGAAGATGTCACCAACACACACACACATTATTTAGATACTAATGGATACATACAAAGTTAAGGCAAAACTCTCTTTTCCATTGTATAATTCAAAATGACCAAAATGTGTATCATTGTAAAAAAAAAAAGTTTTTTAAATCATTCAATAAAATATGAAATTGTACATGGATTTTTGTCAAGGTTGCCTATTGTGGGGAACACTACAATATCAAGTCCTCCTAACGGCCTCCATAGAGACCAACCATTCATCACCACAGGAAATTCATGGCAGGTTCAGGTAACATTGCTACAATGCTACAGTGGCCATGTAATGTGGCATTGCCAGTTTATAATAATCATTTGTCTAACAAATTCATACCTTGGTTCTATGAACTGAATAATTGGGCACTGCAGTATTTTAGTTATTTATTTTATTTCACCTTTATTTAACCAGGAAGGCAAGTTGAGAACAAGTTCTCATTTACAATTGCGACCTGGCCAAGATAAAGCAAAGCAGTTCGACACATACAACGACACAGAGTTACACATGGAGTAAAACAAACATACAGTCAATAATACAGTAGAAAAATAAGTCTATATACAATGTGAGCAAATGAGGTGAGATAAGGGAGGTAAGGGCAAAAAAGGCCATGGTGGCGAAGTAAATACAATATAGCAAGTAAAACACTGGAATGGTAGATTTGCAGTGGAAGAATGTGCAAAGTAGAGATAGAAATAATGGGGGTGCAAAGGAGCTAAATAAATAAATACAGTAGGGGGAGAGGTAGTTGTTTGGGCTAAATTATAGATGGGCTATGTACAGGTGCAGTCATCGGTGAGCTGCTCTGACAGCTGGTGCTTAAAGCTAGTGAGAGAGATAAGTGTTTCCAGTTTCAGAGATTTATGCAGTTCGTTCCAGTCATTGGCAGCAGAGAACTGGAAGGAGAGGCGGCCAAAGTAAGAATTGGTTTTGGGGGTGACCAGAGAGATATACCTGCTGGAGCGCGTGCTACAGGTGGGTGCTGCTATGGTGACCAGCGAGGTGAGATAAGGGGGGACTTTACCTAGCAGGGTCACCTTAAAAAAAAAAAACACCCTTAAAAAAAACAAGTATCCCAGGAATATAAAAATATACATGTACAGTGCTTGCAGGAAGTATTCTAACCCCTTTACTTTCCCACATTTTGTTGTCTTACAGTCTGCATTTAAAATGGATACAATTGAGATGTTGTGTCACTGATCTACACACATACACACATATTAATCCCAGTGGAATTTTGTTTATAGAATTTGTTGTAAATGTATAAAAGCGGACATGTCTTGCGTCAATAAGTATTCAACCCGTTTGTTATGGCAAAGCCTAAATAAGTTCAGGAGTAAAAATGTGCTTCACAGAACAACTATAACTCTTTATAGCAGCCAAGTTTTTTTTTCTTAAACAACTGTTTAAACATGTAAATTGTCGACCAAAAAAGTTACACTTTTGAATCATTTGTCCATAGAACATGGAGTGAGTTCAGGGAGTGAGTTCAGGGAGTGAGTTCAGGGAGTGAGTGTTTTTTTCTTTTTCTTGGGTAGGATAGTTTATTGCACTTCCCAATTGTCATTAAAAATACCAAAAAATACCAAAAAGATAGCATGACAAGTATGAAATCTATATTAAAAAAATGTATATATATATTGATCTTTAAATGTCAAAGCCATAAAGCAGAGCTAATAAATGATGAAAAGCTACCCATCAACACTGCACCACATGCCTGCATACGACTAAAAGTAGATGCAGTATGTACAATACAAAATATGATTTAAACATAATGCTTGATCACCATTAGGTATCTGGAATATCCACTAAGCATTGCTTTAAAGTAAATGCAATTTGTCTAAAAGAATCATTACTTCTACTTGGATTAATACATTGTAAAGCTGCAGATGGCAGCACTTCTTCCCCAAAAGGCTGTTTTAGCATGGGCAACCCCCTTTCAGGGCTTCCACTGTGCTTCTGCCATTTTAAAGTAGTCACCCGCGTGGGGATTCTTATGGGTTGTAGCCTCAATGGCGCTGCCAATGCTGTCACAGACGCTATAATGGCACAGATATACCGATTCTTCTATCACCATGCCTTCACACAGACTCCATGAAGAGCTCCTCCATTTCCGATCCTCCCTCCAGCTCTCGGAAGGCAGCGTGAGAGCCAATCACAAATATCGTCGCGCCCAGGACCCAAAACAGCCAACCAGAACACAGGGAAAGAGACTGCCCCAGCCAGACCCAATTGGTGAGGTCCGGTCACCTCTTTTCCAAAGACGACCAGTTTAGACTCCAGGGACTTGAGGTGGATGATGTAGAAGGCACCAACAAACACTGCCAAAGCAATAAGCGGCATGGGAGAGCTGATAATGCAGTAGAGGTTGAGGCCGAGGAAGATGAAGGTGTAGTTGCTGTTGTAGGTGTCAAAGTTGTGCACCACCCTCTGGCACAGTTCACCAAAGTTGCGGGGCTTGGTGAACTTCCTGTGATCCACGAAGCCAGCCCAGGGATGGACGCACGGCGACGATCAAACCACTCCTTGGCCACACCGGGCCAGAGGCCTTTGGGCAGCCACAGCCTTCCCTTGACACCTCCGGATCCAGCAGCGTCGGCTGGCTCAGCGCTGAAGAGTTCCCCTGCCTTGGAGTCCATGTCTACAAGGCAGTTCTCACCCTTTGGGACACCAGATTTCATTAGAGTAACGGATGCCGATGTAGGAAAGATGTAGGAGTAGTTGAAAATGTTTACTGCACTGCTATGCTCAGAAATACAAAAACACAAAAATGGACTTCTGCTGGGCTGTTGCTCAGCGGATGTGATCTGGCGGAGTGAGTGTTTTAATAAATAAACACAACATAATACAAAATAAGAAACGCGAACAACGCAACAGAAACCACACTGGAACAGAAACAATAACGCCTGCGGAAGGAACCAAAGGGAGTGACCTACTGTATATAGGGCAGGTAATCAAGGAGGTGATGGAGTCCAGGTGAGTCTGATGACGCGCAGGTGAGCGCCATAACAAGCAGCCTGGTGACCTAGAGGGCGGAGGGGGAGCACACGTGACAGTACACCCTCCCCGACTTCTAGCCGCAGAGGCGCAGGAAACCTTTCAATCCGGCTAAGACGCAGGAGCATGGTGACCTAGAGCGCCGGAGAGAGAATACGTGATGTTACCCCCGGCACGTTCGGCTCCAGCTGCAGGACACCAAACAAAGGAATGATTCTGGGGATCAGGAGTGGACCGGTCACCCCTGCTGATGCGCGGGAACCTGACAGACCGGCTGAGGCAGGGGAGCCTAGCGATCTGGAAAGGCATGAAAGCCCGACGAACCGGCTGAGGCATGGGAGCCTGGCGACCTGTCTGAGGCATGAGAGCCTGGAGAGCCGGTGGAAGCAGGGGAGCCTGGCGATCCGACTGAGGCATGAGAGCCTGTAGCGGCTCCCGGACCTGACGTCATTCCCCCCGAGAGAAGGTGAGCCGTTATTCTGTAACGATGTGCGCTGAAAGTCGGGAAGCAAGTTCAGGGAGTGAGTGTTTTAATAACACATCATAATAAGAACCAGGAACAACGCACAGATGTGACACAGAAACAAGGGAAGGAACCAAAGGGAGTGACATATATAGGGAAGGTAATCATGGAGGTGATGGAGTCCAGGTGAGTCTGATCAGGTGCACATAACGATGGTGATAGGTGTGTGCCATAATGAGCAGCCTGGTGACCTAGAGGCCTGAGAGGGAGCACACGTGACACAAGTGCTTTTTGGCAAACTTGAGTCAAGCTTTTGAATAACATGGGCCCCATTATGCCTGGCGAAAACCAAACACTGCATTCCACAGTAAGAACCTCATACCAATGGTCCAGCATGGTGGTGGTAGTGTGATCGTTTGGGAATGCTTTGCTGCCTCAGGACCTGGAGGACTTGCCTTAATAGAAGGAACCATGAATGCTGTTCTGTATCAGTGAATTCTACAGGAGAATGTCAGGCCATCCGTCTGTAAACTGAAGCTGAAGTGTAGCTGAGTTACGCAGCAAGACAATGATCCAAAACACACAATCAAATCTAAATGAAAATAGCTAAAAAATCAACATATTTGAAGTTTTGTAATGGCCTAGTCAGAGTCCAGATCTAATCCCAATTGAGATGTTGTGACAGGACTTGAAATAAGCAGTTCATGCTTGAAAACCCATAAATGTTACTGAGTTAAAGCAGTTCTGCATGGAAGAGTGGGGCAAAATTCCTCCACAGCGATGTGAGAGACTGATCCAACAACTACAGGAAGTGGTTGGTTGTAGTCAGTGCAGCTACAGTAAATTCCTCCACAGTGATGTGAGAGACTGATCAACAACTACAGGAAGTGGTTGGTTGTAGTCAGTGCAGCTACAGTAAATTCCTCCACAGTGATGTGAGAGACTGATCAACAACTACAGGAAGTGGTTGGTTGTAGTCAGTGCAGCTACAGTAAATTCCTCCACAGCGATGTGAGAGACTGATCAACAACTACAGGAAGTGGTTGGTTGTAGTCAGTGCAGCTACAGTAAATTCCTCCACAGCGATGTGAGAGACTGATCAACAACTACAGGAAGTGGTTGGTTGCAGTCAGTGTAGTTAAAGATGGCACAACCAGTTATTGAGTGTAAGGGGGCATTTACTTTTTCACACAGGGGAATTGGGTGTTGCATAACTTTGTAAATTAAATTAAATAAGTATCAATTTAGTTTGTTTTTTGGTAAACTCAGGTTCCCTTTATTTTTTTAGGTTTTGGTTGAAGATCTGATAACATTCAGAATCAATCTATGCAAAAATAGGGGTCAAATACATTTTCACGGCACAGTATGTACAGTACCCAATCAAAAGTTTGGACACGTCTACCAATTCCGGGGGTTTTCTTTATTTTGACTAATTTCTACATTGTAGAGTAAACTAAAACTATGAAATAACACACATGGAAGTAATCATGTAGTAACCAAAAAAAAGTGTTAAACAAATATAAAATATATTTTATATTTGAGATTCTTCAAAGTAGCTACCCTTTGCCTTGATGACAGCTTTGCACACTCTCGTCATTCTCTCAACCAGCGTCATGAGGTAGTCACCTGGAATGCAATTCAATTAACAGGTGTGTCTTGTTAAAAGTTCATTTGTGGGATTTCTTTCCTTCTTAATGCTTTTGAGCCAATCAGCTGTGTTGTGACAACGTAAGGGTGGAATACAGAAGATATCCATATTTGGTAAAAGACAAGACTATAATGTGGCAAGAACAGCTCAAATAAGCAAAGAGAAACGTCAGTCCATCATTACTTTAAGACATGATGGTCAGTCAAAGTGGAACATTTCAAGAACTTCAAGAAGTTTCTGCAAGTGCAGTCGCAAAAAAACCATCAAGCGCTATGATGAAACTGGCTCTAATGAGGACCGCCACAGGAATGGAAGTCCCAGAGTTACCTTTGCTGCAGAGGATAAATTCATTATTCGTTACCATCATTCGTTACCAGCCTCAGAAATTGCAGCCCAAATAAATGCTTCACAGATTTCAAGTAACAGACACATCTCAACATCAACTGTTCAGAGGAGACTGCGTGAATCAGGCCTTCATGGTCGAATTAACAAGAGAATGGAGAATGGAATTAGTCACATTTGAATCAAATGTATTGGATTTTCCACAAACGTAACACTTAACAAAAGGTTAATTGCTTTGCCGTTTTTTTTTCAGTATTACTTCAGTGCCTTGCTGCAAACACAAAGTTTTCTTTTTTTCCCCCACTCTTGTCAATTAGATTAGTATTTTAGAGTAACTACAATGTTGTTGATCCATCCACACTGTTTTAAAGTCATCATTGACCTCATGGTGAAATCCCCGAGCGGTTTCCTTCCTCTCCGGATGCCTGTATCTTTGTAGTGACCGAGTGTATTGATACACCATCCAAAGTGTAATTAATAACTTCACCATGCTCAGAGAGATATTCAGTGTCTGCTACCATTCAATGCTCAACTGAGGGACCTTACAGATGATTGTATGTGTGGGGTAAAGACATACAATT
Organism: Oncorhynchus nerka; assembly: GCF_034236695.1. Classification (NCBI taxonomy): domain Eukaryota; kingdom Metazoa; phylum Chordata; class Actinopteri; order Salmoniformes; family Salmonidae; genus Oncorhynchus; species Oncorhynchus nerka. Next base: position 46,433,077 of record NC_088424.1, on the reverse strand, counting down.
TTTTATGTTAAACACTATTATTGCAACTTATTATGTGACTCGTTTATTAGCACATTTGTACTCCTGAACTGTTTTAGTCTTGCCATAACAAAGGGTTTGAAAACATATTGACAGAAGACATTTCAGCTTTTAATTTTTGAATGAATTTGTAACAAATTCCTAAAAACATAATTCCACTTTTACATTATTGGATTTTGTGTGTAGGCCAGTGATAAAATAAAATAAAAATAACATCTAAATTTAATCAATTTTAAATTCAGACTGTAACACAACAAAATGTAGAAAAACTGGTGTGAATTCAAATCAAATCAAATGTTATTTGTCACATACACATGGTTAGCAGATGTTAATGCGAGTGTAGCGAAATGCTTGTGCTTCTAGTTCCGACAATGCAGTAATAACCAACAAGTAATCTAGCTAACAATTCCAAAACTACTACCTTATAGACACAAGTGTAAGGGGATAAAGAATATGTACATAAAGATATATGAATGAGTGATGGTACAGAGCGGCATAGGCAAGATACAGTAGATGGTATTGAGTGCAGTATATACATATGAGATAAGTGTGTAAACAAAGTGGCATAGTTAAAGTGGCTAGTGATACATGTATTACATAAGGATGCAGTAGATGATATAGAGTACAGTATATACGTATACATATGAGATGAATAATGTAGGGTATGTAAACATTATATTAGGTAGCATTGTTTAAAGTGGCTAGTGATATATTTTACATCATTTCCCATCAATTCCCATTATTAAAGTGGCTGGAGTTGAGTCAGTGTGTTGGCAACAGCCACTCAATGTTAGTGGTGGCTGTTTAACAGTCTGATGGCCTTGAGATAGAAGCTGTTTTTCAGTCTCTCGGTCCCAGCTTTGATGCACCTGTACTGACCTCGCCTTCTGGATGATAGTAGGGTGAACAGGCAGTGGCTCGGGTGGTTGTTGTCCTTGATGATCTTTATGGCCTTCCTTTGACATCGGGTGGTGTAGGTGTCCTGGAGGGCAGGTAGTTTGCCCCTGGTGATGCGTTGTGCAGACCTCACTACCCTCTGGAGAGCCTTACGGTTGTGGGCGGAGCAGTTGCCGTACCAGGCAGTGATACAGCCCGACAGGATGCTCTCGATTGTGCATCTGTAGAAGTTTGTGAGTGCTTTTGGTGACAAGCCAAATTTCTTCAGCCTCCTGAGGTTGAAGAGGCGCTGCTGCACCTTCTTCACAATGCTGTCTGTGTGGGTGGACCAATTCAGTTTGTCTGTGATGTGTACGCCGAGGAACTTAAAACTTTCTACCCTCTCCACTACTGTTCCATTGATGTGGATAGGGGGTGTTCCCTCTGCTGTTTCCTGAAGTCCACAATCATCTCCTTAGTTTTGTTGACGTTGAGGGCCCTCACCTCCTCCCTGTAGGCCGTCTCGTCATTGTTGGTAATCAAGCCTACCACTGTTGTGTCGTCCGCAAACTTGATGATTGAGTTGGAGGCGTGCGTGGCCACGCAGTCGTGGGTGAACAGGGAGTACAGGAGAGGGCTCAGAACGCACCCTTGTGGGGCCCCAGTGTTGAGGATCAGCGGGGTGGAGATGTTGTTTCCTACCCTCACCATCTGGGGGCGGCCCGTCAGGAAGTCCAGTACCCAGTTGCACAGGGCGGGGTCGAGACCCAGGGTCTCGAGCTTGATGACGAGCTTGGAGGGTACTATGGTGTTAAATGCCGAGCTGTAGTCGAAGAACAGCATTCTCACATAGGTATTCCTCTTGTCCAGATGGGTTAGGGCAGTGTGCAGTGTGGTTGAGATTGCATCGTCTGTGGACCTATTTGGGCGGTAAGCAAATTGGAGTGGGTCTAGGGTGTCAGGTAGGGTGGAGGTGATATGGTCCTTGAATAGTCTCTCAAAGCACTTCATGATGACGGAAGTGAGTGCTAGGGGCGGTAGTCGTTTAGCTCAGTTACCTTAGCTTTCTTGGGAACAGGAACAATGGTGGCCCTCTTGAAGCATGTGGGAACAACAGACTGGGATAGGGATTGATTGAATATGTCCGTAAACACACCAGCCAGCTGGTCTGCGCATGCTCTGAGGGCGCGGCTGGGGATGCCGTCTGGGCCTGCAGCCTTGCGAGGGTTGACACGTTTAAATGTTTTCCTCACGTCGGCTGCAGTGAAGGAGAGTCCGCATGTTTTAGTTGCGGGCCGTGTCAGTGACACTGTATTGTCCTCAAAGTGGGCAAAAAAGTTATTTAGTCTGCCTGGGAGCAAGACATCCTGGTCCGTGACGGGGCTGGTTTTCTTTTTGTAATCCGTGATTGACTGTAGACCCTGCCACATACCTCTTGTGTCTGAGCCGTTGAATTGAGATTCTACTTTGTCTCTATACTGACGCTTAGCTTGTTTGATTGCCTTGCGGAGGGAACAGTTACACTGTTTGTATTCGGTCATGTTCTTTCTGAGGGCACTGTATATATAAGAAATGTACCCTTCTTTGTCCCCTAAGGCAGGGTTTCCTAAACTTGGTCCAGGGGCCCTTCCTGGTTGCACATTTTGATTTTTGCCCTAGCACTTTGTCTGTACCTGTTTAAGTGCTACTGTTTTATTTCTGGGTGTACAGGAAAGTGCAGTAGGATGTTTGCCATAGGTTCATATTTTATTATAGTAAATTGACAGCATTTTCTGTGAGTGTTTCATGGATGGACTACTAGCATACATTCATTGCCTGTTGAGATACATTTTCAATTGCAATGTGGAACATGAACATCATTATATTCAAAACACCTGTTGACAAAGGAGGAGATGCTGAGAAAAAACAAAAACAGATTCTAGACAAACAAACACAAACACAAACAAACTAACAAAATAGCAGTGAACTTACCCAGAGTGTTTTAAATAGGCCTTTGTAATAACCCAAGCTGTGATAAAAACAGTTGGCGCTCCTGTGAATATCAGAGAACAAACAACAACAACAAATTGTCAACAAACCGTGTGAGTTCACTTTTTTTTTTAAAGTTATTGCCAAGAGATTATGATAAAGGTATATGTGTCATGAGGCATGCAGACAAAGCATAACACCATAGGTGTATGAGCCTCAGTCACTGTTCCAGCCGGCTACCACCCGGCACTCAACCCTGCGGCTTAGAGACTGCTGCCCCATGTACAAAGTCATTGAACACTGGTCACTTTAATGGTGTTTCCATACTGTTTCACCCACTTCACATGTATATCCTGTATTCTAGTCATTGAACACTGGTCACTTTAATGATGTTTCCATGCTGTTTCACCCACTTCACATGTATATACTGTATTCTAGTCATTGAACACTGGTCACTTTAATGATGTTTCCATACTGTTTCACCCACTTCACATGTATATACTGTATTCTAGTCATTGAACACTGGTCACTTTAATGATGTTTCCATACTGTTTCACCCACTTCACATGTATATACTGTATTCTAGTCATTGAACACTGGTCACTTTAATGATGTTTCCATACTGTTTCACCCACTTTGAGTGTGAAAAACCCAGCAGCGTTGCAGTTCTTGACACACTCAAACCGATGCGCCTGGCACCTACTACCAAACCCCGTTCAAAGGCACTTCAAACTTTTGTCTTGTCCATTCGCCCTCTGAATGGCACACATACACAATCCATGTGTCAAATGTCCAAAGGCTTAAAAATCCTTCTTTAACCCGTCTCCTCCCCTTCATCTCCACTGATTGAAGTGGATTTAACAAGTGACATCAATAAGGGATCATATCTTTCACCTGGATTCACCTGGTCAGTCTATGTCATGGAAAGAGCAGGTGTTCTTAATGTTTTGTCCACTCAGTGTATATATATTTATACTCCGGTCTCTGACATTGCTCGTTCTGTTATTTCTTCATTTTTCTGGATTATGCGTGTATAGTTTATTAATATTATTATTATCATTACTGCTCTGATTGAGCTATTAAAAGCATAAACCTTGATCTGATTTAAATATGAATTTTTTGGTCCAGTCTGACACAATGTTCAAACACAACGCTATCAATTCAATTCATCGCTTTTCAAACACAACGCTATCAATTCAATTCATCGCTTTTCAAACACAACGCTATCAATTCAATTCATCGCTTTTCAAACACAACGCTATCAATTCAATTCATCGCTTTTCAAAAACAACGCTATCAATTCAATTCATCGCTTTTCAAACACAACGCTATCAATTCAATTCATCGCTTTTCAAACACAACGCTATCAATTCAATTCATCGCTTTTCAAACACAACGCTATCAATTCAATTCATCGCTTTTCAAACACAAGTATATTAATTCAATTCATCGCTTTTCAAACACAACGCTTTAACGATGATATTCTAGCACAAGTACAAGACATTTCAATCAGTCAGGTAGAAAAGCAAACAAGCAACCAGCGTGACATTCTACATTTACTTTTCAGATTACTACTCTGTAGGTAAATACTTCAAAACAAGGATCTCCAGTTTGGCGACACTCATATTCTTCATTATCTCTGGAGTGTTTTTTTATTTTTTTTATCCAGAAATGGACAGTATGCCTTTTTACTTAAAAATCTTCTTTAAATCCTGTAAATACATGGTCACACTGACATTTTGGTTATCAGGTGATAAGGTGTGGATGAGTAAGGCACTGAATGTTTTTAGGTGTGAATACAACACAAGCATCTGGAAGTGATTGAGTTACTCTTTAGAAGTAATATTAATCTAATGTATAATCAGCGTTTATCAAAAGCGTGCTAGCCTTATCCAAGTACAAGTAAAAAAAAACATTGACATATTGTGTCTCCTTAAAATAAAAACATCCTGAATATGATCATCAAAATTCACAGCCACACATTGCATATAATCCTAATGGGATTAAAGACACAGTTGGAGATGTGTTACAGTGACACCTACCCCAGCCAATCAGAATATACCACCAGAAGTACTTCCTCTCGGAGAAGAAGGAGACAGCCAATAGGGTGTGGACGTAGAGGCCTTCGACCAATAGCCAGAAGTAGCTGGTCATGATGCCGTACTGGAAGAAGACAACCCCTGCCTTACATCCCACCTACGGAGAGAGAGCACAGGTATCAACCCGGAAATTGCAGAATCGCATTAGTGGAAACGTTGGGGGTTATCAGGGCAGGCATGTGAATGGACAAAGCTATCGATAATGTGACCAGCATTCATTCCTATGTGAAGACGCAATAGCGCATTGAAGTTAAATTAAGTCGGTTAGGATGGTGTTTTATGGAAAGATAACATGTGCAGTTTGAGCTACTCCAGGAAGTAATGTTGCAGGCTAGCTCACTGCTGCCCCCCTCTCATTGACTATTTCAAGTTGAAGGCCGACCGGGGTACTGCAGGCTGCCGTTATCATCTAAATTACCCTTATTACTTCTATGTGTGATTTTTAAATAATCGGTTCCAGGACATACATCTGGTGAATTAGAAGCAATTATTGGTACCATGATTGTCTTCTAAAAAGTTTTTTATATGCACAAAGATTGCCATTTTTCCATTCACTTTAATGGGTTCAGGCTAACAATGTCTGCAGTACCACGGTCGGCCTTGAACTTCCGTGGCTTCAATGAGAGGGGCCAGTCATTCTTCCCTGGTTTGAGTCATGTTGGGGACAATTTTAGGATTTTAGCTAACCCTAACCCTAAACCCTAACCCTAACCCCTAACCCCAACTCTAACCCTAACCCCAACCCTAACCCTAACCCTAAACCCTAACCCTAACCCTAAACCTGACCCTGACCCTAACCTTAACCCTGACCCTAACCCTGACCCTAACCCTACCCCTGACCCCTAACCCTAACCCCGAACCTGAGCCTAACCCCACCCCTAACCCCTAACCCTGACCCTGACCCTAACCCTAACCCCAACCCTAACCCCTAACCCTAACCCCAAATCTAACCCTAACCCCCAACCCTAACCCCTAACCCTAACCCCTTACCCTGACCCTTACCCTAACCCTTTTTCTAATCTTAACCGAATTATCTTGCGTAAATTCTAACTCTAATAATTCTAATTCTAATGACTAACTTGCATGGAGTATCATGTTATTCAGAACCCGTGCAGATCTGCCGCCTTTGAGTAGATAGGTGCCTTAATTCTCTTGGGTAAATTCTCCTAACCTGTTACGAAAAGTAACTTCTGCGAAACTTTATTTGTCACATGCGCCCCGAATACAAGTGTAGACCTTACCGTGAAACGCTAACACTTCTTGTATTCAGCGTGTGACAAATAAAGGTTGATTTGATTTGCAAAAGTGACTTTTCGTAGCAGGTTAGGAGAATTTACCCAAGAGAATTAAGGCACCTATCTACTCAAAGGCAGCAGATCTGCACGGGTTCTGAATAACATGATACTCCATGCAAGTTAGTCAGATGATTGAGAAGGAAAACCTTGATAGCACTTTTTATTTTACCAGGCAAGTTGACTGAGAACACATTCACAGCAACAACCTGGGGAATAGTTACAGGGGAAAGGAGGGGGGATGAATGGGCCAATTAGGTGACTGTTTGAGGGCCAGTTTGGGAATTTAGCCAGGACACCCAGGTTAACAACCCTACCCTTATGATAAGTGTCATATGGGATCTTTAGTGATCACAGACAGTCAGGACATCCATTTTAACATCCATTCTGAAAGACAGCACCCTACACAGGGCAATGTCCCCAATCACTGCCCTGGGGCATTGGGATATTTGTTTTAGACCAGAGGAATTGGTGCCTTCTACTAGCCCTCCAACACCACTTCCAGCAGCATCTGGTCTCCCATCCAGGGATCAACCAGAACCAGCCCTGCTTAGCTGTAGAAGCAAGTCAGCAGTGAGATGTAGGGTTGTGTGCTGCTGGGTTACTTTTCCCATACACCAAATGTCACATTTTCTCAGTCTATTTATAAACATTCAATCCTTAGGTAATCAAACAATATACATTTCAAACTAACTGTCGTTCTATAAAACCAACACTGTAATGTTAGATTAGATAGTGGTTATAAGCTATCATAACGAGTTTGCATGTCTCCTCTTTAAGCTGTTCCTGAGGGTCCCTCTTTATATACAACATGTCTCCCCTAAGAGTTCTGTACAAGCTGTTTCTAATGGGCTGTCTACATGTCAGATCAGAGCAGTGTTTCTCAATCCTGGTCCAGGGGAGCCAAAGGGGTATACCTTTTTTTTGTTATTTCCCTAGTATTCACATACTTGAATACTAATACTGGGGTGGCAGGTAGCCTAGTGGTTAGAGCGTTAGCCTCGTAACTGAAATGTTGCATGATCAAATACCCGAGCTGACAATGTAAAAGAAATCTGTCGTTCTGCCCCTGAACAGGCAGTTAACCCACTGTTCCCCGGTAGGCCGTCATTGAAAAGAAGAATTTGTTCGTAACTGACTTGCCTAGTTTTTTTTTTTAAATCAACTCATCATCAAGCCTTCTGATTAGAATCAGGTGTGTGAGTTCTAGAACAATAACACAAAAAGTGTACCTCTTTGGGTCCCCAGGAACCAGGATTGAGAAACACTGCATTTAGATAGTGGTTCTTATGACTACGAAATATGGTGACTCTTGTATAGCTTCAACACTACTATATGTCTTTTCTCCTGTAAAAGTCTTCTACAACTGTCTCCTAAAGGTTCGTCTTCTGTGAGGGTACCAGCTGTGTTTACCAGCCCTGTTAATGTACAGTATATATCATGGAGCAAGCACTCCACAGGAGAAAACTCTGCTCAGAGTGTCACTAAACACACAGTTAAACAGCAAACCATCCGTCACACTTTAAGCTAATAAACATAGACCAAAAGGTACTTACAGTGCCTTCAGAAAGTATTCATACCCCTTGACTTATTCCACATTTTTGTTGTGTTACAGCCTGTATAAAAAAAAATTAAAAGTATTCAATTGTGTTTTTTCACACCCTTCTACACACAATTGATTTATTTAACTAGGCAAGTCAGTTAAGAACAAATTCTTATTTTCAATGACAGCCTAGGAACAGTGGGGTTAACTGCCTTGTTCAGGGGCAGAACGACAGATTGGTACCTTGTCAGCTCGGGGGTTTGAACTTGCAACCTTCCGGTTTCTAGTCCAACGCTCTAACCACTAGGCTACCCTACCCCATAATGACAAAGTGAAAACATGTTTTTTTATTATTGTTTTTTTCAAGTTGATTGAAAATGACATTCAGAAATATCTCATTTACGTAAGCATTCACAACCCTGAAAATATTTTTGGAATATTTTGATCCTGTACAGGTTTCCTTCTTTTCACTCATTTAGGTTAGTATTGTGGAGTAACTACAATGTTGTGGATCCATCAGTTTTCTGCTATCACAGCCATACAACTCTGTAACTGTTGGCCTCATGGTGAAATCCCTGAGTGGTTTCCTTCCTCTCCAGGATCTGATTTAGGAAGGGCGCAAGTATCTTGTGTGTATTGATACACCATCCGAAGTGTAATTAATAACTTTACCATATTCAAAAGGATATTCAATGTCTGTCATTTATTTTATTTTTTTACCAATAAGGTGTCCTTCTTTGAGAGGCATTGGAAAACCTCCCTGGTCTTTGTGGTTGAATCTGTGTTTGAAATTCACTGTTTGACTGAGGGACCTTACATATATGTCACGACTTCCACCTAAGTCGGGTCCTCTCCTTGTTCGGGCGGCACTCGGCATCGCCGGTCTTCAAGCCATAATCGATCCACTTTTCATTTTCCATGTGTTTTGTCTTGTTTTCCCTCACACCTGGTTTCAATTCCCTCAATCATTTGTTGTGTATTTAACCCTCTGTTTCCCCCATGTCTTTATGTGGGATTGTTTATTCCAAGTGCTTGTGCACGTGTTGTTTGGTGCGCAACGGGTTTTTTTGTACCCAATTATTGTTGTTATTTTTATGCCGTGGGTTTTGCTATTAAACTGCTCCGGCTATTACCAAGTTCTGCTCTCCTGCGTCTGACTGCCCTGCCACTGATTATACAATATAATTGACTCACAAAATGAGTTCTTGCAACTTATTTTGTGACTTGTTAAGCAAATGTTTATTCCTGAACATATTTAGGCTTGCCATAACAAAGGTGTTGAATACTCATTTTTCATTTTAATCTGTCAATTTTTTTCTTCTAAAAACATAATTCCACTTTGACATTAAGGGGTATTGTGTAGACCAGTGACAAAAAAATAAATCGTAATTTAATCAAATTTAAATTAAGGCTGTAACACAACAAAATGTGGAAAGAGTCAAGGGGTGTGAATACTTTCTGAAAGGTACTGTATGTATGACATATATATCATTGCTGAGTAACAAAACCTAGCCTTACTGCCAGCCATGACCCTGCAGATCTGAGAGGATTGTATAAGTGGAATCATTAAGGATTACACCCATTCTGAGAGCAAGCCTGCATTTATAAATTATGTTTATATATCCCTCCAATCCCAGAACACCTAGTTGCTAGGAAGCAGATAGTCGGCAGGGGGGCTAGGGGATCGATTTAGTTCATTCAGAATATACTGTACGTGGTTCTAGTCCCTTTTTCATTCAACATAAGACAACAATAGTATGGTTAAGAGTTAATTAGTTCTTCTGGATTTGCAGCTGTGGCAGAGTTTACTGACTACACTTCAATGTGATTCAATGTGATTCAAAGCCAAGCCAGCCCTCCTCTGTCTCTCAGCCAGGCAGCTCACCTCACCGCTAGTCACTTCTGAGTGTTTAGCAAACAGGAACTCTCCCCAACATCCTGTTACATGACTTCATTAGGGAACACTCTCCAAAGAGTCGACAAACACTGTTACACCCTGTATGCTATAAACGAGGCCTGGAAAGCAACGCTCAACTCAAAACTAAACCCAGGAAGGGACACAAAGCTTTAAAGGCAACAGCACTCTGTTTGAGTAATGAATCAAATGAGAGAGAGAGAGAGAGAGAGAGAGAGAGAGAGAGAGAGAGAGAGAGAGAAAGAGAGAGAGAGAGAGAGAGAGAGAGAGAGAGAGAGAGAGAGAGAGAGAGAGAGAGAAAGAGAGAGAGAGAGAGAGAGAGAGAGAGAGAGAGAGAGAGAAAGAGAGAGAGAGAGAGAGAGAGAGAGAGAGAGAGAGAGAGAGAGAGAGAGAGAGAGAGAGAGAGAGAGAGAGATAAAAAATATAAAAAAATAAAAGTCTATATACAGTGAGTGCAAATGACATAAGATAAGGGAGGGAAATAGGCCATGGTGGCAAAGTAATTACAATATGGCAATTAAACACTGGAATGGTAGATGTGTAGACGATGAATGTGAGATACTGGGGTGAAAAGGAGCAAGAAAAATAAATAAATACAGTATGGGGATGAGGTAGATAGATGGGCTGTTTACAGATGGGCTATGTACAGGTGCAGTGATCTGTGAGCTGCTCTGACAGCTGGTGCTTAAAGCGAATGAGGGAGATATGTAATCAATAATCAAGGAAAGTATCCAACAAACAAATGTTTACATTCTAGCCCCTCCCTCTAAACAAGGTGAAGCATTCTGTACCTACTGTGTTGTTGAGCCCCTCCCTCTAAACAAGGTGAAGCATTCTGTACCTACTGTGTTGTTGAGCCCCTCCCTCTAAACAAGGTGAAGCATTCTGTCCTTACTGTGTTGTTGAACCCGTCCCTCTAAACAAGGTGAAGCATTCTGTCCTGACTGTGTTGTTGAACCCCTCCCTCTAAACAAGGTGAAGCATTCTGTCCTGACTGTGTTGTTGAACCCCTCCCTCTAAACAAGGTGAAGCATTCTGTACCTACTGTGTTGTTGAGCCCCTCCCTCTAAACAAGGTGAAGCATTCTGTACCTACTGTGTTGTTGAACCCGTCCCTCTAAACAAGGTGAAGCATTCTGTACCTACTGTGTTGTTGAGCCCCTCCCTCTAAACAAGGTGAAGCATTCTGTACCTACTGTGTTGTTGAGCCCCTCCCTCTAAACAAGGTGAAGCATTCTGTCCTTACTGTGTTGTTGAACCCGTCCCTCTAAACAAGGTGAAGCATTCTGTCCTTACTGTGTTGTTGAGCCCCTCCCTCTAAACAAGGTGAAGCATTCTGTCCTTACTGTGTTGTTGAGCCCCTCCCTCTAAACAAGGTGAAGCATTCTGTACCTACTGTGTTGTTGAGCCCCTCCCTCTAAACAAGGTGAAGCATTCTGTCCTTACTGTGTTGTTGAGCCCCTCCCTCTAAACAAGGTGAAGCATTCTGTACCTACTGTGTTGTTGAACCCCTTCCTCTAAACAAGGTGAAGCATTCTGTCCTTACTGTGTTGTTGAGCCCCTCCCTCTAAACAAGGTGAAGCATTCTGTACTTACTGTGTTGTTGAGCCCCTCCCTCTAAACAAGGTGAAGCATTCTGTACTTACTGTGTTGTTGAACCCCTCCCTCTAAACAAGGTGAAGCATTCTGTCCTTACTGTGTTGTTGAACCCCTCCCTCTAAACAAGGTGAAGCATTCTGTACCTACTGTGTTGTTGAACCCCTCCCTCTAAACAAGGTGAAGCATTCTGTACCTACTGTGTTGTTGAACCCGTCCCTCTAAACAAGGTGAAGCATTCTGTCCTTACTGTGTTGTTGAACCCCTCCCTCTAAACAAGGTGAAGCATTCTGTACCTACTGTGTTGTTGAACCCCTCCCTCTAAACAAGGTGAAGCATTCTGTACCTACTGTGTTGTTGAGCCCCTCCCTCTAAACAAGGTGAAGCATTCTGTACCTACTGTGTTGTTGAACCCCTCCCTCTAAACAAGGTGAAGCATTCTGTCCTTACTGTGTTGTTGAACCCCTCCCTCTAAACAAGGTGAAGCATTCTGTACCTACTGTGTTGTTGAACCCGTCCCTCTAAACAAGGTGAAGCATTCTGTCCTTACTGTGTTGTTGAACCCGTCCCTCTAAACAAGGTGAAGCATTCTGTCCTTACTGTGTTGTTGAACCCGTCCCTCTAAACAAGGTGAAGCATTCTGTCCTTACTGTGTTGTTGAACCCCTCCCTCTAAACAAGGTGAAGCATTCTGTACCTACTGTGTTGTTGAACCCCTCCCTCTAAACAAGGTGAAGCATTCTGTACCTACTGTGTTGTTGAACCCCTCCCTCTAAACAAGGTGAAGCATTCTGTACCTACTGTGTTGTTGAACCCCTCCCTCTAAACAAGGTGAAGCATTCTGTACCTACTGTGTTGTTGAACCCCTCCCTCTAAACAAGGTGAAGCATTCTGTACCTACTGTGTTGTTGAACCCCTCCCTCTAAACAAGGTGAAGCATTCTGTACCTACTGTGTTGTTGAACCCCTCCCTCTAAACAAGGTGAAGCATTCTGTCCTTACTGTGTTGTTGAACCCCTCCATCTAAACAAGGTGAAGCATTCTGTACCTACTGTGTTGTTGAACCCCTCCCTCTAAACAAGGTGAAGCATTCTGTACCTACTGTGTTGTTGAACCCCTCCCTCTAAACAAGGTGAAGCATTCTGTACCTACTGTGTTGTTGAACCCCTCCTCTAAACAAGGTGAAGCATTCTGTCCTTACTGTGTTGTTGAACCCCTCCATCTAAACAAGGTGAAGCATTCTGTACCTACTGTGTTGTTGAACCCCTCCCTCTAAACAAGGTGAAGCATTCTGTACCTACTGTGTTGTTGAACCCGTCCCTCTAAACAAGGTGAAGCATTCTGTACCTACTGTGTTGTTGAACCCGTCCCTCTAAACAAGGTGAAGCATTCTGTACCTACTGTGTTGTTGAACCCGTCCCTCTAAACAAGGTGAAGCATTCTGTACCTACTGTGTTGTTGAACCCGTCCCTCTAAACAAGGTGAAGCATTCTGTCCTTACTGTGTTGTTGAACCCGTCCCTCTAAACAAGGTGAAGCATTCTGTACTTACTCAGGGTACGTAGACTACTTTCAAGTATTTAAGTTGAGCAGCTTAAGTATTAGACATGTACACATTAAGACCCAGGTCTCTATGGTAACAAGTAGCACAACAAAACAACATGGACTCACAGTTTCAGGTTGACAGTCGGACTCCCCGACCTCGTATAAAACCACATCTTTGATGAAGACGGCAATGGCTTTCAGTATGAACGCCACAAACAGGTTCATGTGGATGTAGTTTCTGGTGCAGTGCAACTTCCTGTTGAACGTTACAAAATATACATATCAGTTTATAGCAGTTATAATCACATTTATTTGATCATGTCATCCTATTTTATTTCCTTTTAAATTTATTACAGGACTACATTTTTGACAGACGTTTTACAACTACTCTGCCCTACCAAGGAAAAAAGGGCAATAACTGCTCATTTGGTCGAAAATTAGTTAATGTAATTTTTTAAATACATTAAATACATGCTTAATCATGTGGACAAGTATCCTGCCTCTATTGAATTGTGTTTTTGGAGAAAATAGGAGGTCATGTTAGCCAGTAACTGTGTAAAGTTACTGTGTGAAACCAAAAGGTAAATAAAAAGCAATTCCTCTCAGTTAAACGCTATGAGCAGTTACTGCATTTTTGTTTGGTAGGACAGTATAGTACTACCACCGTGACCAAACATTTCCCAAACCAAGGTATTAAGGCATTATTTGATAATGCAGCATGTCCGTGATGCTTCTCCTCCTGTTCTTTGTGTCTTCGGTAGTACACGAATGGAATACCACCTCTGAGTAACATTTCCCAAACCACTTATATTGTACATTTGATGATCCTTTGTCCTGTTTATTCCCTTCTATACTACCACTGTGACTAACATTTCCCAGACTTAAGTCTTCATGATGGCAAATATTGTATTGCAGATCGGGGTTAAAATGATCAGAGCCTCTAACAGAAGTGACAATCAGATTGGGGTTAAAACGATCAGAGCCTCTAACAGAAGTGACGATCAGATTGGGGTTAAAACAATCAGAGCCTCTAACAGAAGTGACGATCAGATTGGGGTTCAAATGATCAGCGCCTCTAACAGAAGTGACGATCAGATTGGGGTTCAAATGATCAGAGCCTCTAACAGAAGTGATGATCAGATTGAGATTAAAATGATCAGAGCCTCTAATAGAAGTGACGATCAGATTGGGGTTAAAATGATCAGAGCCTCTAACAGAAGTGACGATCAGATTGGGGTTAAAATGATCAGAGCCTCTAACAGAAGTGACGATCAGATTGGGGTTAAAATGATCAGAGCCTCTAACAGAAGTGACGATCAGATTGGGGTTAAAATGATCAGAGCCTCTAACAGAGGTGACGATCAGATTGGGGTTAAAATGATCAGAGCCTCTAACAGAAATGACGATCAGATTGGGGTTAAAATGATCAGAGCCTCTAACAGAAGTGACGATCAGATTGGGGTTAAAATTATCAGAGCCTCTAACAGAAGTGACGATCAGATTGGGGTTAAAATGATCAGAGCCTCTAACAGAAGTGACGATCAGATTGGGGTTAAAATGATCAGAGCCTCTAACAGAAGTGAAGATCAGATTGGGGTTCAAATGATCAGAGCCTCTAACAGAAGTGACGATCAGATTGGGGTTAAAATGATCAGAGCATAGTGGGTGTAATAGTGTGGTGACAGACAAGGCAGCTTCCCTTGTTGTCAGTGTATTGGTTCACAATGTGTACTGTATATAAAAAAACAGTGTGTTCCGTACACCTGTGATGCTCTGACTCTCCAAACTGTTGCTCAGGCCAGAAATATGCTAGTTAGTGGCCTCTGCCATCGCATCGTAAGACCGCTTGGAGTAAACACATCACTCACTGTTTACCAGGACACACACACACACACACACACACACACACACACACACACACACACACACACACACACACACACACACACACACACACACACACAGTTAAATGAAGTGTGTGATGCTTTAAAAGGCCTACTGGGAGGCCAGGCCACTTAACATTTAATTAATGATCAGAACTCTGTCATTCTCTGTCTTCCTCTCCCCCCCCTCCTCTTACCCTTCCTCTTACCCTTCCTCTCCCCCCTCCTCTCCCCCTTCCTCTCAGTGTGTGAGTGTCTTTGTGCGTGTACCACAGGATCACTTACAGTAGTGAAGTTTATGGCAGGATATGTCCTTTTGTTAACCACTCCACAGTGTGTTTGAGAGATGGTGCAACGCCACATTATGGCATTTAGAAAACCTGTTCTATCCAGGTGTCTTAGTGTTAAATGGGGTGTAGAATACGCCATAAAATCCTTATCAAACTGACCGAAAGGACATACTGTGCAATGCAGCCTGTGTAGGAGAGGCAGGGGGTATCGGCACAAAGCTTGAATGAGCTAGCTGTAAGTGATTCTTCTGCATAACGTGCCATAACTAAGGGATAAACGCACCCGTTCTGTACATTAATAATGGACGATGCAAGATAATGTAGAGAACGGAGGTGTTTATCCTGCTTATACTACAGTAATGTAGAGAACGGAGGTGTTTATCCTGCTTATACTACAGTAATGTAGAGAATGGAGGTGTTTATCCCATTTATACCACAGTAATGTAGAGAATGGAGGTGTTTATCCTGCTTATACTACAGTAATGTAGAGAACGGAGGTGTTTATCCCATTTATACCACAGTAATGTAGAGAATGGAGGTGTTTATCCCGTTTATACCACAGTAATGTAGAGAACGGAGGTGTTTATCCCATTTATACCACAGTAATGTAGAGAACGGAGGTGTTTATCCTGCTTATATCAGAGTAATGTAGAGAATGGAGGTGTTTATCCTGCTTATACTACAGTAATGTAGAGAACGGAGGTGTTTATCCCGCTTATACTACAGTAATGTAGAGAACGGAGGTGTTTATCCTGCTTATACTACAGTAATGTAGAGAATGGAGGTGTTTATCCCATTTATACCACAGTAATGTAGAGAATGGAGGTGTTTATCCTGCTTATACTACAGTAATGTAGAGAACGGAGGTGTTTATCCCGCTTATACTACAGTAATGTAGAGAACGGAGGTGTTTATCCCATTTATACCACAGTAATGTAGAGAATGGAGGTGTTTATCCTGCTTATACTACAGTAATGTAGAGAACGGAGGTGTTTATGCCGTTTATACCACAGTTGCCAAAGAAAACAATACTAACATTTGTGGTTTCATTTATATAAGGAAAATCATGCTTTCTCATCTTTTGGTTGCTAGCCTTCAGTTCGCTTAGTTTGATATTTATAGACGTGACCCAGTCATTATTCTGATATCTATAGACGTGACCCAGTCATTATTCTGATATTTATAGACGTGACCCAGTCATTATTCTGATATCTATAGACGTGACCCAGTCATTATTCTGATATCTATAGACGTGACCCAGTCATTATTCTGATATCTATAGACGTGACCCAGTCATTATTCTGATATCTATAGACGTGACCCAGTCATTATTCTGATATCTATAGACGTGACCCAGTCATTATTCTGATATTTATAGACGTGACCCAGTCATTATTCTGATATCTATAGACGTGACCCAGTCATTATTCTGATATCTATAGACGTGACCCAGTCATTATTCTGATATTTATAGACGTGACCCAGTCATTATTCTGATATATATAGACGTGACCCAGTCATTATTCTGATATCTATAGACGTGACCCAGTCATTATTCTGATATTTATAGACGTGACCCAGTCATTATTCTGATATCTATAGACGTGACCCAGTCATTATTCTGATATCTATAGACGTGACCCAGTCATTATTCTGATATCTATAGACGTGACCCAGTCATTATTCTGATATCTATAGACGTGACCCAGTCATTATTCTGATATCTATAGACGTGACCCAGTCATTATTCTGATATCTATAGACGTGACCCAGTCATTATTCTGATATTTATAGACGTGACCCAGTCATTATTCTGATATCTATAGACGTGACCCAGTCATTATTCTGATATCTATAGACGTGACCCAGTCATTATTCTGATATATATAGACGTGACCCAGTCGTTATTCTGATATCTATAGACGTGACCCAGTCATTATTCTGATATCTATAGACGTGACCCAGTCATTATTCTGATATCTATAGACGTGACCCAGTCATTATTCTGATATCTATAGACATGACCCAGTCATTATTCTGATATCTATAGACGTGACCCAGTCATTATTCTGATATCTATAGACATGACCCAGTCATTATTCTGATATCTATAGACGTGACCCAGTCATTATTCTGATATCTATAGACGTGACCCAGTCATTATTCTGATATCTATAGACGTGACCCAGTCATTATTCTGATATTGATAGACGTGACCCAGTCATTATTCTGATATCTATAGACGTGACCCAGTCGTTATTCTGATATCTATAGACGTGACCCAGTCATTATTCTGATATATATAGACGTGACCCAGTCATTATTCTGATATTTATAGACGTGACCCATTGGTTAGTATCATATTTATGGAAGTGACCCATTGGTAAGTATCATATTTATGGAAGTGACCCATTGGTTAGTATCATATTTATGGAAGTGACCCATATGGTTAGTTTAATTAGTTCAATAATTATGGACGTTATCACGCCCTGGTCAAAGTATTTTGTATTTATCTTCATGTATTGGGTCAGGCCAGGGTGTGGCATGGGGTTTTTGTAATTGTGGTGTGTTTGTCTTGGGGTTTTGGTGGTGGTATTGGGATTGTAGCTAGTGGCCATATTCTTTGAGTTTGTGGTGGGTGATTGTCCTTAGTGTCTTTGTTCCTGTCGCTGTGTTAGTTGACACAAGTATAGGCTGTTTCGGTTTTCGTTACGTTTATTGTTTTGTAGTGTATTGTATTGATTCGTGTTACGTTTGTTTGATTAAACATGGATCGCAATCTACACGCTGCATTTTGGTCCGACTCTCCTTCACCACACCTAGAAAACCGTTACAGAATCACCCACCACCAACGGACCAAGCAGCGTGTTAACAGGCAGGAGCAGCCCAAAGAGGAGATGCGCTATAAGGATTTCTGGACATGGGAGGAAATCCTAAACGGAGAAGGACCCTGGGCTCAGCCTGGAGAATATCGCTGCCCCAAAGAAGAACTGGAGGCGGTGAAAGCGGAGAGGCGCCGGTATGAGGAGGCAGCACGGCGACTCGGAAGGAAACCTGAGAATCAGACCCAAAAATTTCTTGGGGGGGGGGCTCAGGGAGAGTGTGGCAGAGTCAGGAGTCAGACCTGAGCCAACTCTCCCTGTTTATCGTGAGGAGCCAAGGAGGAGACCAGAACCAGAGCCGGTGTTGGAGGTGAGCGAAACAGAGACTGTGAAGGAGTTAATGGGGAAATTGGAGGAGAGAGAAATGAGGGAGTTGCTGTGTTGGTGCTTTTTGCATGGAATTCGCCCGACGGAACGTGTTGGGGATTTGATGGCACCTGGGTTAGCGCTCCATACTCGTCCTGAGGTGCGTGTTAGTCGGCTGGTGAAGTTGGTGCCAGCCTCACGCACCAGGCCTCCTGTGCACATCCCTAGCCTTGCACGTCCTGTGCCAGCACTGCTCTCAAGATCTCCAGTACGCCTTCACGGTCTAGCCCATCCTGTGCCACCTACACACTCCAGCCCTCCGGTAGCAGCTCCCCGCACCAGGCTTCCTGTGCGTGTTCTCGGTTCAGTACCACCAGTACCAGCACCACGCATCAGGCCTACAGTGCGCCTCGCCTCTCCAGCGCTGCCGGAGCCTTTCTCCTCTCCTGCGCTGCTGGAGTCTCCCGCCTGTTCAGCGCAGCCAGAGCCTTTCTCCTCTACAGCGCTGCTGGAGTCTCCCGCCTGTTCAGCGCAGCCAGAGCTGCCAGCCTGCATGGAGCAGCCTGAGCTGTCAGTCTGCATGGAGCAGCCAGAGCTCCCAGTCTGCATGGAGCAGCCAGAGCTGTCAGTCTGCAAGGAGCAGCCAGAGCTGTCAGTCTGCAAGGAGCAGCCAGTCTGCATGGAGCAGCCAGAGATGTCAGTCTGCATGGAGCAGCCAGAGCTGTCAGTCTGCATGGAGCAGCCAGAGCTGTCAGTCTGCATGGAGCAGCCAGAGATGCCAGTCTGCATGGAGCAGCCAGAGCTGTCAGTCTGCATGGAGCAGCCAGAGCTGTCAGTCTGCAAGGAGCTGTCAGTCTGCATGAAGCAGCCAGAGCTGCCAGTCTGCAAAGAGCTGCCAGTCTGCAAGGAGCTGCCAGTCTGCAAGGAGCTGTCAGTCTGCAAGGAGCTGTCAGTCTGCAAGGAGCTGTCAGTCTGCAAGGAGCCGCCAGTCTGTTCAGCGCTGCCAGAGCCTTTCTCCTCTACAGCGCTGCTGGAGTCTCCCGCCTGTTCAGCGCAGCCAGAGCCTCTCTCCTCTGCTGCGCTGCCGGAGTCTCCCGCCTGTACAGTGCCGCCAGTGCCGCCAGTCTGCCCAGCGCCGCCAGTGCCCCCAGTCTGCCCAGCGCCGCCAGTGCCCCCAGTCAGCCCAGCGCCGCCAGTGCTCCCAGTCTGCCCAGCGCCGCCAGTCTGCCCAGCACCGCCAGTCTGCCCAGCGTCACCAGTCTGCCCAGCGTCGCCAGTCTGCCCAGCTCCGCCAGTCTGCCCAGCGCCGCCAGTCTGCCCAGCGTCGCCAGTCTGTCAGGATCAGTTAGATCCACCAGTCAGCCAGGATCCACCAGTCTGCCAGGATCCGCCAGTCAGCCAGGATCCGCCAGTCAGCCAGGATCTGCCAGATCTGCTAGTCAGCAAGGATCCGCCAGTCAGCCAGGATCTGCCAGATCTGCTAGTCAGCCAGGATCCGCCAGTCAGCCAGGATCTGCCAGTCAGCCAGGATCTGCCGGAACCACCAGCCAGCCAGGATCTTGTAGATCCATCAACCTGCCTGAGCTTCCTCTCACGCCTGAGCTTCCTCTCACTCCTGAGCTTCCTCTCACTCCCGAGCTTCCTCTCACTCCCGAGCTTCCTCTCACTCCCGAGCTTCCTCTCACTCCCGAGCTTTCTCTCACTCCCGAGCTTTCTCTCACCCGAGCTTTCTCTCACTCCCGAGCTTTCTCTCACTCCCGAGCTTTCTCTCACTCCCGAGCTTTCTCTCACACCCGAGCTTTCCCTCACTCCCGAGCTTTCCCTCAGTCCCGATCTGCTCTTCAGTCCAGTGGGTTTCTGGGTGAGGACTACTAGGCCATGGTCGGCGGCGAGGGTGGACTATCCAGGGACGCGAGGAGAGGGGACTAAGACATTGACTGAGTGGGGTCCACGTCCCGCGCCGGAGCCACCACCATGGACAGATGCCCACCCGGACCCTCCCTATTGTTTTGAGGTGCGTTCGGGGGTCCGCACCTTAGGGGGGGTTCTGTCACGCCCTGGTCAAAGTATTTTGTATTTATCTTCATGTATTGGGTCAGGCCAGGGTGTGGCATGGAGTTTTTGTATTATGGTGTGTTTTGTCTTGGGGTTTTGGTGTGTATGTATTTGGGATTGTAGCTTAGTGGGTTATCTAGCAAAGTCTATGGCTGTCTGGAGTGGTTCTCAATCAGAGGCAGGTGCTTATCGTTGTCTCTGATTGGGAACCATATTTAGGCAGCCATATTCTTTGAGTTTGTGGTGGGTGATTGTCCTTAGTGTCTTTGTTCCTGTCGCTGTGTTAGTTGACACAAGTTTAGGCTGTTTCGGTTTTCGTTACGTTTATTGTTTTGTAGTGTATTGTATTGATTCGTGTTACGTTTGTTTGATTAAACATGGATCGCAATCTACACGCAGCATTTTGGTCCGACTCTCCTTCGCCACACCTAGAAAACCGTTACAGACGTGACCCATTGGTTAGTTTGATATTTATAGACGTGACCCATTGGTTAGTTTGATATTTATAGACGTGACCCATTGGTTAGTTCAATAATTATGGACGTTGTCACGCCCTGGTCGAAGTGTTTTTCTTTATGTTTTGGTCAGGCCAGGGTGTGACATGGGTTTTGTATGTGGTGTGTAGCTTAGTGGGATTGTAGCTTAGTGGGGTGTTCTGGGAGAGTCTATGGCTGTCTGAAGTGGTTCTCAATCAGAGGCAGGTGTTTACCGTTGTCTCTGATTGGGAACCATATTTAGGCAGCCATATTCTTTGGTTGTATTGTGGGTGATTGTCCTGTGTGTCTTGATGTCCTTGTTAGAGGTTTGTAGACACATGTATAGGCTGTTTTCGGTTTTCGTTTCGTTTATTGTTTTGTTGAGTTTGTGTGTTGATTCGTGTTAAGTTGTTTTATTAAACATGGATCGAAATCTACACGCTGCAGTTTGGTCCGACTCTCCTTCACCAGTAGAAAGCCGTTACAGACGTGACCCAATCATTTGTTCTTTATGTTCTGTTGCAATTTTCACTGGCAATGTTCTGATCCCTCGCGTGCTAGCTAGCTACAGCTAATACAGCCACGACCTCTGCAGACAGAATAACAGCAATGTAGCTGTTTTCTATTGACTGTCATTTGGAAACATCCATAACAATGAGCATTATCTATTATATATAATATCAATACATCATTAAAATATCCAATGTTATTATCTATTATATATAATATCATTAAAATATCCAATGTTATTATCTATTATATATAATATCAATACATCATTAAAATATCCAATGTTATTATCTATTATATATAATATCAATATATCATTAAAATATCCAATGTTATTATCTATTATATATAATATCAATACATCATTAAAATATCCAATGTTATTATCTATTATATATGATATCAATATCAAGTTTTTTGGTGTTACTTGTGACGTCATTTCCGGTCACAACTTGCAGGCTTGTTTTCGAGTTGCTGTGCGTTTTGTTGCCAACCTATTTTGCTACCTAACAACTTTACGGTTTTCACTTTTTAATTACCGTTCATATATTTATTTATTTTTTCCTCAACTTTTTCACTCCGGACGCTTTATCTGGACACGATTCGTCAGGACCTCCAACAGCCGAAGCTAAGTAGTAACATTAACATGATGCCTTCTAATTGCAGCCGCTGTGCTCGCCTTACGGCGAGGATAGCTGTACTGCAAGCCCAGCTTCAGACGCAATCGTTAGGCAAGGGTAATTTCAGTGTAGGAAAGGATGAAACAGCGTCTGTGCCACCAGTAAGTACAGATAGTAGTATAAATCCCCTGGCACAGTCCCCGCAGCCGGACAACTTTCTCACGGTTTCTGGAAGGAAATGCTGTAGGAACGCTCAACCGGTGTCGCTCATTCAGCCGACAGAAACTTTCAACCGGTTTTCCCCATTAAGCAGCGGGTCGGTGTCAGAGGCCGAGTCTTCTCTGGTCTCTACTCCTCCCGTTACGGGGTCTGAGACGCCGAAGCTTCCCACCATTAGCTCTGACAAATTGAAAACTCTAGTCATTGGCGACTCCATTACCCGCAGTATTAGACTTAAAGCGAATCATCCAGCGATCATACGCTGTTTACCAGGGGGCAGGGCTACCGACGTTAAGGCTAATCTGAAGATGGTGCTGGCTAAAGCTAAAACTGGCGAGTGTAGAGAGTATAGAGATATTGTTATCCACGTCGGCACCAACGATGTTAGGATGAAACAGTCAGAGATCACCAAGAGCAACATAGCTTCTGCGTGCATATCAGCTAGAAAGATGTGTCGGCATCGAGTAATTGTCTCTGGCCCCCTCCCAGTTAGGGGGAGTGATGAGCTCTACAGCAGAGTCTCACAACTCAATCGCTGGTTGAAAACTGTTTTCTGCCCCTCCCAAAATATAGAATTTGTAGATAATTGGCCCTCTTTCTGGAACTCACCCATAAACAGGACCAAGCCTGACCTGCTGAGGAGTGACGGACTCCATCCTAGCTGGAGGGGTGCTCTCATCTTATCTACCAACATAGACAGGGCTCTAACTCCTCTAGCTCCACAATGAAATAGGGTGCAGGCCAGGCAGCAGGCTGTTAGCCAGCCTGCCAGCATAGTGGAGTCTGCCACTAGCATAGTCAGTGTAGTCAGCTCAGCTATCACCATTGAGACCGTGTCTGTGCCTCGACCTAGGTTGGGCAAAACTAAACATGGCGGTGTTCGCCTTAGCAATCTCACTAGGATAAAGACCACCTCCATTCCTGTCATTACCGAAAGAGATCATGATACCTCACATCTCAAAATAGGGCTACTTAATGTTAGATCCCTTACTTCAAAGGCAATTATAGTCAATGAACTAATCACTGATCATAATCTTGATGTGATTGGCCTGACTGAAACATGGCTTAAGCCTGATGAATTTACTGTGTTAAATGAGGCCTCACCTCCTGGCTACACTAGTGACCATATCCCCCGTGCATCCCGCAAAGGCGGATGTGTTGCTAACATTTACGATAGCAAATTTCAATTTACAAAAAAAAAAATGATGACCTTTTCGTCTTTTGAGCTTCTAGTCATGAAATCTATGCAGCCTACTCAATCACTTTTTATAGCTACTGTTTACAGGCCTCCTGGGCCATATACAGCGTTTCTCACTGAGTTCCCTGAATTCCTATCGGACCTTGTAGTCATTGCAGATAATATTCTAATCTTTGGTGACTTTAATATTCACATGGAAAAGTCCACAGACCCACTCCAAAAGGCTTTCGGATCCATCATCGACTCAGTGGGTTTTGTCCAACATGTCTCTGGACCCACTCACTGTCACAGTCATACGCTGGACCTAGTTTTGTCCCATGGAATAAATGTTGTGGATCTTAATGTTTTTCCTCATAATCCTGGACTATCGGACCACCATTTTATTACGTTTGCAATTGCAACAAATAATCTGCTCAGACCCCAACCAAGGAACATCAAAAGTCGTGCTATAAATTCACAGACAACACAAAGATTCCTTGATGCCCTTCCAGACTCCCTCTGCCTATCCAAGGACGCCAGAGGACAAAAATCTGTTAACCACCTAACTGAGGATCTCAATTTAACCTTGTGCAATACCCTAGATGCAGTTGCACCCCTAAAAACTAAAAAAATGTCTCATAAGAAACTAGCTCCCTGGTACACAGAAAATACCCGAGCTCTGAAGCAAGCTTCCAGAAAATTGGAACGGAAATGGCGCCACACCAAACTGGAAGTCTTCCGACTAGCTTGGAAGGACGGTACCGTGCAGTACCGAAGAGCCCTTACTGCTGCTCGATCATCCTATTTTTCTAACTTAATTGAGGAAAATAAGAACAATCCGAAATTCCTTTTTGATACTGTCGCAAAGCTAACTAAAAAGCAGCATTCCCCAAGAGAGGATGACTTTCACTTTAGCAGTGATAAATTCATGAACTTCTTTGAGGAAAAGATTATGATTATTAGAAAGCAAATTATGGACTCCTCTTTAAACCTGCGTATTCCTCCAAACCTCAGTTGTCCTGAGTCTGCACAACTCTGCCAGGACCTAGGATCAAGAGAGACGCTCAAGTCTTTTAGTACTATATCTCTTGACACAATGATGAAAATAATCATGGCCTCTAAACCTTCAAGCTGCATACTGGACCCTATTCCAACTAAACTACTGAAAGAGCTGCTTCCTGTGCTTGGCCCTCCTATGTTGAACATAATAAACGGCTCTCTATCCACTGGATGTGTACCAAACTCACTAAAAGTGGCAGTAATAAAGCCTCTCTTGAAAAAGCCAAACCTTGACCCAGAAAATATAAAAAACTATCGGCCTATATCGAATCTTCCATTCCTCTCAAAAATTTTAGAGAAGGCTGTTGCGCAGCAACTCACTGCCTTCCTGAAGACAAACAATGTATACGAAATGCTTCAGTCTGGTTTTAGACCCCATCATAGCACTGAGACGGCACTTGTGATGGTGGTAAATGACATTTTAATGGCATCGGACCGAGGCTCTGCATCTGTCCTCGTGCTCCTAGACCTTAGTGCTGCTTTTGATACCATCGATCACCACATTCTTTTGGAAAGATTGGAAACCCAAATTGGTCTACACGGACATGTTCTGGCCTGGTTTAGATCTTATCTGTCGGAAAGATATCAGTTTGTCTCTGTGAATGGTTTGTCCTCTGACAAATCAACTGTAAATTTCGGTGTTCCTCAAGGTTCTGTTTTAGGACCACTATTGTTTTCACTATATATTTTACCTCTTGGGGATGTTATTCGAAAACATAATGTTAACTTTCACTGCTATGCGGATGACACACAGCTGTACATTTCAATGAAACATGGTGAAGCCCCAAAATTGCCCTCGCTAGAAGCATGTGTTTCAGACATAAGGAAGTGGATGGCTGCAAACTTTCTACTATTAAACTCGGACAAAACAGAGATGCTTGTTCTAGGTCCCAAGAAACAAAGAGATCTTCTGTTGAATCTGACAATTAATCTTAATGGTTGTACAGTCGTCTCAAATAAAACTGTGAAGGACCTCGGTGTTACTCTGGACCCTGATCTCTCTTTTGAAGAACATATCAAGACCATTTCGAGGACAGCTTTTTTCCATCTACGTAACATTGCAAAAATCAGAAACTTTCTGTCCAAAAATGATGCAGAAAAATTAATCCATGCTTTTGTCACTTCTAGGTTAGACTACTGCAATGCTCTATTTTCCGGCTACCCGGATAAAGCACTAAATAAACTTCAGTTAGTGCTAAATACGGCTGCTAGAATCCTGACTAGAACCAAAAATTTGATCATATTACTCCAGTGCTAGCCTCTCTACACTGGCTTCCTGTCAAAGCAAGGGCTGATTTCAAGGTTTTACTGCTAACCTACAAAGCATTACATGGGCTTGCTCCTACCTATCTCTCTGATTTGGTCCTGCCGTACATACCTACACGTACGCTACGGTCACAAGACGCAGGCCTCCTAATTGTCCCTAGAATTTCTAAGCAAACAGCTGGAGGCAGGGCTTTCTCCTATAGAGCTCCATTTTTATGGAACGGTCTGCCTACCCATGTCAGAGACGCAAACTCGGTCTCAACCTTTAAGTCTTTACTGAAGACTCATCTCTTCAGTGGGTCATATGATTGAGTGTAGTCTGGCCCAGGAGTGGGAAGGTGAACGGAAAGGCTCTGGAGCAACGAACCGCCCTTGCTGTCTCTGCCTGGCCGGTTCCCCTCTTTCCACTGGGATTCTCTGCCTCTAACCCTGTTACGGGGGCTGAGTCACTGGCTTACTGGGGCTCTCTCATGCCGTCCCTGGGGGGGGGTGCGTCACCTGAGTGGGTTGATTCACTGTTGTGGTCAGCCTGTCTGGGTTGGCGCCCCCCCCTTGGGTTGTGCCGTGGCGGAGATCTTTGTGGGCTATACCCGGCCTTGTCTCAGGATGGTAAGTTGGTGGTTGAAGATATCCCTCTAGTGGTGTGGGGGCTGTGCTTTGGCAAAGTGGGTGGGGTTATATCCTTCCTGTTTGGCCCTGTCCGGGGGTGTCCTCGGATGGGGCCACAGTGTCTCCTGACCCCTCCTGTCTCAGCCTCCAGTATTTATGCTGCAGTATTTCATGTGTCGGGGGGCTAGGGTCAGTTTGTTATATCTGGAGTACTTCTCCTGTCCTATTCGGTGTCCTGTGTGAATCTAAGTGTGCGTTCTCTAATTCTCTCCTTCTCTCTTTCTTTCTCTCTCTCGGAGGACCTGAGCCCTAGGACCATGCCCCAGGACTACCTGACATGATGACTCCTTGCTGTCCCCAGTCCACCTGGCCATGCTGCTGCTCCAGTTTCAACTGTTCTGCCTTACTATTATTCGACCATGCTGGTCATTTATGAACATTTGAACATCTTGGCCACGTTCTGTTATAATCTCCACCCGGCACGGCCAGAAGAGGACTGGCCACCCCACATATGCTCTCTCTAATTCTCTCTTTCTTTCTCTCTCTCGGAGGACCTGAGCCCTAGGACCGTGCCCCAGGACTACCTGACATGATGACTCCTTGCTGTTCCCAGTCCACCTGACTGTGCTGCTGCTCCAGTTTCAACTGTTCTGCCTTATTATTATTCGACCATGCTGGTCATTTATGAACATTTGAACATCTTGGCCATGTTCTGTTATAATCTCTACCCGGCACAGCCAGAAGAGGACTGGCCACCCCACATAGCCTGGTTCCTCTCTAGGTTTCTTCCTAGGTTTTGGCCTTTCTAGGGAGTTTTTCCTAGCCACCGTGCTTTTACACCTGCATTGTTTGCTGTTTGGGGTTTTAGGCTGGGTTTCTGTACAGCACTTTGAGATATCAGCTGATGTACGAAGGGCTATATAAATAAATTTGATTTGATTTGATCAATACATCATTAAAATATCCAATGTTATTATCTATTATATATAATATCAATACATCATTAAAATATCCAATGTTATTATCTGTGAAATAGAAATGGGGGACATTTCCGGTTTCATGTATTTAGTCTAACAGGCCCACTGTGACAGAGAAAACACCTATACTACAGAACACTATAGACAAGACAGAACTGATCTGAACAGCCGTTCAGTGGTCCTGGTAGTTTGACAGCATAGTGCCACTAAACTAGAAACATGTGGGAGGATTTGACAGCACAGCGCCACTAAACTAGAAACATGTGGGAGGATTTGACAGCACAGCGCCACTAAACTAGAAACATGTGGGAGGATTTGACAGCACAGCGCCACTAAACTAGAAACATGTGGGAGGATTTGACAGCACAGCGCCACTAAACTAGAAACATGTGGGAGGATTTGACAGCACAGCGCCACTAAACTAGAAACATGTGGGAGGATTTGACAGCACAGCGCTACTAAACTAGAAACGTGGGAGGATTTGACAGCACAGCGCCACTAAACTAGAAACACGGGAGGATTTGACAGCACAGCGCCACTAAACTAGAAACATGTGGGAGGATTTGACATCACAGCGCCACTAAACTAGAAACATGTGGGAGGATTTGACAGCACAGCGCCACTAAACTAGAAACATGTGGGAGGATTTGACAGCACAGCGCCACTAAACTAGAAACATGTGGGAGGATTTGACAGCACAGCGCTACTAAACTAGAAACATGTGGGAGGATTTGACAGCACAGCGCCACTAAACTAGAAACACGGGAGGATTTGACAGCACAGCGCCACTAAACTAGAAACATGGGAGGATTTGACAGCACAGTGCCACTAAACTAGAAACATGTGAGAGGATTTGACAGCACAGCGCCACTAAACTAGAAACACGGGAGGATTTGACAGCACAGCGCCACTAAACTAGAAACACGGGAGGATTTGACAGCACAGCGCCACTAAACTAGAAACACGGGAGGATTTGACAGCACAGCGCCACTAAACTAGAAACACGGGAGGATTTGACAGCACAGCGCCACTAAACTAGAAACACGGGAGGATTTGACAGCACAGCGCCACTAAACTAGAAACATGTGGGAGGATTTGACAGCACAGCGCCACTAAACTAGAAACACGGGAGGATTTGACAGCACAGCGCCACTAAACTAGAAACATGGAGGATTTGACAGCACAGCGCCACTAAACTAGAAACATGTGGGAGGATTTGACAGCACAGCGCCACTAAACTAGAAACATGAGGGAGGATTTGACAGAACAGCGCCACTAAACTAGAAACATGAGGGAGGATTTGACAGCACAGCGCCGCTAAACTAGAAACATGGGAGGATTTGACAGCACAGCGCCGCTAAACTAGAAACATGTGGGAGGATTTGACAGCACAGCGCCACTAAACTAGAAACATGAGGGAGGATTTGACAGCACAGCGCCACTAAACTAGAAACATGTGGGAGGATTTTGACAGCACAGCGCCACTAAACTAGAAACATGTGGGAGGATTTGACAGCACAGCGCCACTAAACTAGAAACATGTGGGAGGATTTGACAGCACAGCGCTACTAAACTAGAAACATGTGGGAGGATTTGACAGCACAGCGCCACTAAACTAGAAACATGTGGGAGGATTTGACAGCACAGCGCCACTAAACTAGAAACATGTGGGAGGATTTGACAGCACAGCGCATGTGGGAGGATTTGACACTAAACTAGAAACATGTGGGAGGATTTGACAGCACAGCGCCACTAAACTAGAAACATGTGGGAGGATTTGACAGCACAGCGCCACTAAACTAGAAACATGAGGGAGGATTTGACAGCACAGCGCCACTAAACTAGAAACATGTGGGAGGATTTGACAGCACAGCGCCACTAAACTAGAAACATGTGGGAGGATTTGACAGCACAGCGCTACTAAACTAGAAACATGTGGGAGGATTTGACAGCACAGCGCCACTAAACTAGAAACATGTGGGAGGATTTGACAGCACAGCGCCACTAAACTAGAAACATGTGGGAGGATTTGACAGCACAGCGCCACTAAACTAGAAACATGGGAGGATTTGACAGCACAGCGCCACTAAACTAGAAACATGTGGGAGGATTTGACAGCACAGCGCCATTAAACTAGAAACATGTGGGAGGATTTGACAGCACAGCGCCACTAAACTAGAAACATGGAGGATTTGACAGCACAGCGCCACTAAACTAGAAACATGTGGGAGGATTTGACAGCACAGCGCCACTAAACTAGAAACATGAGGGAGGATTTGACAGAACAGCGCCACTAAACTAGAAACATGAGGGAGGATTTGACAGAACAGCGCCACTAAACTAGAAACATGTGGGAGGATTTGACAGCACAGCGCCGCTAAACTAGAAACATGTGGGAGGATTTGACAGCACAGCGCCACTAAACTAGAAACATGTGGGAGGATTTGACAGCACAGCGCCGCTAAACTAGAAACATGTGGGAGGATTTGACAGCACAGCGCCACTAAACTAGAAACATGTGGGAGGATTTGACAGCACAGCGCCACTTGCGTCATGACTGCAACAGTAGAGACCAGAGAAATTGATGTTCATCTCTCACCACGTTAATGTCATCAGATACTCTTTTTTTTTTTAAAGGAAGAATCTTACGAAAGATATTGACAACACATTGATAGGCAATACTATACATGTTTTAAAAATAGTACAGATTTAAAAGAAAAACATTACTCTTAAATCGCAAACCACCGTGACTAAAATATGCAGAAGAAAAACATCCTTAGAGTCTTTGTTGTTCCATAAGTAAACACCCCCACGCTGTTCTCGATAAGCTTTCGAGCAGCTGGTGATGTAAGCACAGTAAAGAATCCTACCTAAAAGTGCAGAGTAGGACGATAGCGATAGTGAGGGAGATGAGGGAGAGACTGTGTCCGATAGTGTAGCCTACTTTCACTGCCCAGTAGAACTCCGCCTGAGAGAAACACACAAGTAGACACATTAAAACATGTTACTGCTCACACAGTTCAAAGCTAAAATAAAATAAACAATAACAAAGAGGGCCAACCCACCTCTGTTTTGGTAAAAAGCTGAAAGATGGGCCTGGAGAAAAGTAACCACTCTCAAATTCATAGACAGAGCTATGGAAGCAAAGACTGACCACCCATGGTCATACAGTACAAAATGATCTATTTTTATCAACAAGTTTATATTTTAGGTTCTGATGGGGTACGACAGTTGAACTAAGCTCATATTCTTCAAAAATCAAGTTTTATTCTTCAAGAATCAAGTTTTATTCTTCAAGAATCAAGTTTTATTATTCAAGAATCAAGTTTTATTCTTCAAGAATCAAGTTTTATTATTCAAGAATCAAGTTTTATTCTTCAAGAATCAAGTTTTATTCTTCAAGAATCAAGTTTTATTATTCAAGAATCAAGTTTAATTCTTCAAGAATCAAGTTTTATTCTTCAAGAATCAAGTTTTATTCTTCAAGAATCAAGTTTTATTCTTCAAGAATCAAGTTTAATTCTTCAAGAATCAAGTTTTATTCTTCAAGAATCAAGTTTTATTCTAACAATAAGCATGATTTATGTTAATTTGTATTTAACCTTTATTTAACTAGGCAAGTCAATTAAGAACAAATTCTTACGACGCTGGGCCAATTGTGCACCTCTAGCACTGAGATGGAGTGCCTTAGACCGCTGCGCCACTCGGGAGTCAGAAATTCTAGATTTAACACATGGGCAATTCTATAATGGTCGAGCACTATCCTCCAACAATTACTTTTCTTTTTTATGTAATTCTAATTCCTGGATAAGGCTTCAAATACAGGATACATTCTAGTTACGTCATATGATTGTGGAAAACACAAGGCCCTAATAATGGTACCCTATTCCATACTGTAGTCCACTACTTTAGACCAGGTCCATAGGGCACCCTATTCCATACTGTAGTCCACTACTTTAAACCAGGCCCATAGGGCACCCTATTCCATACTGTAGTCCACTACTTTAAACCAGGCCCATAGGGCACCCTATTCCATACTGTAGTCCACTACTTTAGACCAGGTCCATAGGGCACCCTATTCCATACTGTAGTCCACTACTTTAGACCAGGTCCATAGGGCACCCTATTCCATACTGTAGTCCACTACTTTAGACCAGGTCCATAGGGCACCCTATTCCATACTGTAGTCCACTACTTTAAACCAGGCCCATAGGGCACCCTATTCCATACTGTAGTCCACTACTTTAAACCAGGCCCATAGGGCACCCTATTCCATACTGTAGTCCACTACTTTAAACCATTGTCTTGTTATCACCGTTACACAAATACAAAGGTCACTGATTTATGAACGTTGGTCAATAATGATTAGAAATGTATTGATGGATCTGTAAAAAGACACTGGTTTCCATACCTACCTTGTCATCATCATCAACTTTGGTGACATTGGCATTGTACCCACAATTCAGTGCATAGGAAGCAGGGGTAACCTCAGACCAGCCATCACTGGTGCAGGTCTTCGACAGGTTACCTAGATGACAGAGAGGACAGGTGTAACAGGTTACCTAGACGACAGAGAGGACAGGTGTAACAGGTTACCTAGACGACAAAGAGGACATGTGTAACAGGTTACCTAGACGACAAAGAGGACAGGTGTCACAGGTTACCTAGACGACAAAGAGGACAGGTGTAACAGGTTACCTAGACCTAGACTGTAAAAAAAAGGAACAGTATTTTACGTACCATATTTTACGGTATTCAATTTTGTTACTGTAATTTATTTACAGTACCAATAATGCTACTGTAGTCATTTTACAGTAACATACTGTTCCTGTAGAGACTTATTTGCATATTTCCCAGTGCCTTGCCTTTAAAATGAATTGTAGAGTTACCACCCATGACTGTTTTTGTTAGTGACAGAGACATAGCTGTTGCATTCATCCTTGTTCAGTCTTGTGGCCAAGTGAGATTGTAAGAGAATAAGTTGTCATTAAAATTAAATTATGGCAGAATTTATCGGGACCCCGCCCCAAATCTAATGACACAGCCTTAAAATCTGTAAATTTCTATTTTTACATCAACAAATAACCTTCAATGAATTACATTTTCATCTCTTACCAAAATTCAAGAAACCAATAAATAAACGTACCTAATAAAATAACATTTTTTTAAAATTATCTTTCTCTAAAACTTTTGTGTATTGTCCCGAATCCCCAAACTGACAAGGTAAAAATCTGTTGTTCTTGGTCTGAAACTCTTATACAGTGGTCTGAACCTCTTATACAGTGGTCTGAACCTCTTATACAGTGGTCTGAACCTCTTATACAGTGGTCTGAACCTCTTATACAGTGGTCTGAACCTCTTATACAGTGGTCTGAAACTCATACAGTGGTCTGAAACTCATACAGTGGACTGAACCTCTTATACAGTGGCATGTCCTAAATACATCAAATATTTCCCGGCCATTACATTTGTTTTCCCACAATGCAATGTCATTAACTTCTTAAGGACGTGGTCCCGAGGTGGGGACCACAATCAGCGGAAATGTTCAAGAGCGCCACCTATAGAGGTTGATAAACCTCAAACTTTCATTAAAATTGACATACAATATACTGAATTAAAGCTACACTCGTTGTGAATCTATCCACCAAGTCAGATTTGTAAAATGCTTTTCGGCGAAAGCATGAGAAGCTATTATCTGATACCATGCACCCACAAAATACTGCAACGTCACCTAACACGACAGATTTTGCGTTAGCCGTCGCAAACCAAACCGCTGAAATAAAATATAAAACATTCATTACCTTTGACGAGCTTCTTTCTTGGCACTCCTAGATGTCCCATAAACATCATTTAGGGTCTTTTTTCGATTAAATCGGTCCATATATAGCCTAGATATCGATCTAAGAATACTGTGTGATAAACGGAAAAAAATAGCGTTTCATAACGTAACGTCATTTTTTAAAATTCAAAAAGTCGACGATAACTTTCACAAAACACTTCGAAATACTTTTGTAATGCAACTTTAGGTATTAGTACACGTTAATAAGCGATAAAATTCATCAGGAGGCGATGTAAATTCTTTAGCTGTCCGTTTCCAAAAAATGTCCGGAGAGAGCTCGACCAAAATATCCGGTCGGAGACCGGAGGGAATTGGTTCCCTTGAATCGGTTTGACCAAGAATCAAAGCTGAATCAAATGACAAGACTCTAGACATCGTGTGGAAGCTGTAGGCACTGTAACCTTGGCCTCATTTAATTCACTTTGAACAATTCCTTGAAGTCGCGGACGGACACATTTTTCCATTTTCAGTGATCAGATTTCCCTGCACTTTTCGATGAAACGCACGTTCTGTTATAGTCACAGCCGTGATTTAAACAGTTTTAGAAACGGCTGAGTGTTTTCTATCCACACATACTAATCATATGCATATACTATATTCCTGGCATGAATAGCAGGGCGCTGAAATGTTGCGCGATTTTTAACAAAAAGCTGCGAAAAGCTGCTTGAATTCTCAACTTCCTTATTAAAGGTATTTTCTTTTAAGTGTAGGTAACAGAAGGTACAGTCATTTACAGGTGATCTCCAAAACCAAAACATTACGTTTTCATATGTTCAGCTCAATCAAGTTAAAATACAATAGTTCAACAGAGCCCAACTCTGACATTTGTTTTCAAAATGTTTTTTGTTAAGCTTTTTTCTCTGTTATGCTATCTTCTACCCCCTTCTCTACCCCCACTCTACCCCCTAATTTTCTTCCCCACTCTACCCCCCAATCCTCTACCCCCACTCTACCCCTAATCTTCTTCCCCCACTCTACCCCCCAATCCTCTACCCCCACTCTACCCCCTAATCTTCTTCCCCCACTCTACCCCCTAATCTTCTTCCCCCACTCTACCCCCAATCTTCTACCCCTTCTCTACCCCCACTCTACCCCCCAATCTTCTACCCCCATTCTACCCCCAATATTCTACCCCCACTGTACCCCCCTCTACCCCCTTCTTTACCCCCACTCTACCCCCACTCTACTATCCCCTTCTCTACCCCCACTCTACCCTCTTCTCTACCCCCTTCTCTACCCCCACTCTACCCCATTCTTTACCCCCCTCTATCCCCTTCTCTACCCCCTCTATCCCCTTCTCTACCCCCACTCTACCCTCTTCTCTACCCCTTCTCTACCCCCACTCTACTCCCCTCTACCCCCTCTACCCCCTTCTCTACCCCCTCTACCCTCTTCTCTACCCCCCACCCCAATCTTCAAAGCAATCAAACCAAGTGTTGAGAAATCTCTTCTGCCTTCCCACTCCACTGATCAACACAACAGTCTCCTCCAAGGAGCACAAAAAACAAGACACATTCTCGGTGAAATACTAGTGGTTTCTTCTCGTCTTTAAATATCAGAAGGGGCAACTTTTTCCCTCCTTTATTCAGATCCAATTATTTTACACAGAGAGTCTCACTGGAACATAGTCCACTTCAGCAAATTGAAGTCTTTACTGTCAGGAGGGGATATGATGGCCCCGGTGATACACTGAGGCTTACAGGTTCTGTGTGTGTGTGTGTGTGTGTGTGTGTGTGTGTGTGTGTGTGTGTGTGTGTGTGTGTGTGTGTGTGTGTGTGTGTGTGTGTGTGTGTGTGTGTGTGTGTGTGTGTGAGAAAGAAAAAGCTGTATTGTCACAGACAGGTGTAGTGGAATGTGTTGTTTTACAGGGTCAGCCATGGTAGTACGGCACCCCTGGAGTAAATTAGGGTCACGTGCCTTGCTCAAGGGCACATCGGCAGATGTGTCGGCTCAGGAATTTGAACCAGCAACCTTTCGGTTAGGCTACCTGCCGCCCTAAACTCCATCTGTTTTCTTAATTACCCAGGACCATTCCTCAGAGACCAAGATGCCATCGTCTAGTAATGAGTCTTTTCAACTCTACAGTAAACAGTCTATGGGGACACAGGGTATGGGTCTACATTATGGTCTATGGGGACACACAGGGTACGGATCTACAGTATGGTCTATGGGGACACACAGTGTAAGGGTCTACAGTATGGTCTATGGGGACACACAGGGTACGGGTCTACATTATGGTCTATGGGGACACACAGGGTACGAGTCTACAGTATAGTCTATGGGGACACACAGGGTACGGGTCTACAGTATGGTCTATGGGGACACACAGGGTACGGGTCTACATTATGGTCTATGGGGACACACAGGGTACGAGTCTACAGTATAGTCTATGGGGACACACAGGGTACGGGTCTACATTATGGTCTATGGGGACACACAGGGTAAGGGTCTACATTATGGTCTATGGGGACACACAGGGTAAGGGTCTACATTATGGTCTATGGGGACACACAGCGTAAGGGTTTACAATATGGTCTATGGGGACACAGGGTACGGGTTTACAGTATGGTCTATGGAGACACACAGGGTAAGGGTTTACAGTATCGTCTATGGGGACACACAGGGTACGGGTCTACAGTGTGGTCTATGGGGACACAGTGTACGGGTTTACAGTATGGTCTATGGGGACACAGCGTAAGGGTTTACAATATGGTCTATGGGGACACAGGGTACGGGTTTACAGTATGGTCTATGGAGACACACAGGGTAAGGGTTTACAGTATCGTCTATGGGGACACACAGGGTACGGGTCTACAGTGTGGTCTATGGGGACACAGTGTACGGGTTTACAGTATGGTCTATGGGGACACAGGATAAGGGTCTACATTATGGTCTATGGGGACACAGGGTAAGGGTCTACAGTATAGTCTATGGGGACACACAGGGTACGGGTCTACAGTATGGTCTATGGGGACACACAGGGTACGGGTCTACATTATGGTCTATGGGGACACACAGGGTACGAGTCTACAGTATAGTCTATGGGGACACACAGGGTACGGGTCTACATTATGGTCTATGGGGACACACAGGGTAAGGGTCTACATTATGGTCTATGGGGACACACAGGGTAAGGGTCTACATTATGGTCTATGGGGACACACAGCGTAAGGGTTTACAATATGGTCTATGGGGACACAGGGTACGGGTTTACAGTATGGTCTATGGAGACACACAGGGTAAGGGTTTACAGTATCGTCTATGGGGACACACAGGGTACGGGTCTACAGTGTGGTCTATGGGGACACAGTGTACGGGTTTACAGTATGGTCTATGGGGACACAGGGTAAGGGTCTACATTATGGTCTATGGGGACACAGGGTAAGGGTCTACAGTATGGTCTATGGGGACACAGGGTAAGGGTCTACAGTATGGTCTATGGGGACACAGGGTAAGGGTCTACATTATGGTCTATGGGGACACACAGGGTAAGGGTCTATATTATGGTCTATGGGGACACAGGGTAAGGGTCTACATTATGGTCTATGGGGACACACAGAGTAAGGGTCTACATTATGGTCTATGGGGACACACAGGGTAAGGGTCTACATTATGGTCTATGGGGACACACAGGGTAAGGGTCTACATTATGGTCTATGGGGAAATCATTGGATATGATCACAAGGAAGAACAGGAAGGAAAGAAACTGCGCTGTCTAGAAAGTTGTTCGTTCCTAGTGATTATTCACATATCAAAACCACATTAGTTAATATCAACAGATCAAAACAAAACGATAACACAACTGATGGATTGATTGGTGCAAAAGCATTTGGAAATACATAACAGGCATTACTGAAGAAGGAATGGTTTAGAATGTTACCATTCTTCCCTCACTACTAGAGAAATGTCAGCCACAAACACACTACCCTTCAAAAGTCCCCCCTCACCCCTCAGTAAACACAATATTATCGCCGCATTCAAGTTGGTTTGCTCATAGTGTAACGGATGTGAAACGGATAGCTTAGTTAGCGGTGGTGCGCGCTAAATAGTGTTTCAATCGGTGACGTCACTTGCTCTGAGACCTTGAAGTAGTATTTCCCCTTGCTCTGAAAGGGCCGTGGCTTTTGTGGAGCGATGGGTAACGATGCTTCGAGGGTGAGTGTTGTTGATGTGTGCAGAGGGTCCCTGGTTCGAGCGAGGGGACGGTCTAAAGTTATACTGTTACAATAGCAGAGGAGCAGAGGAGTATACTGTATGGAAAAAGGAGGTTCAATGTGTTAGCTAACGTGCCTAAGTATTATGAAATAACTTAGTAATATTTTTTATTTATTTTTTAGAAAGAGAAGCTTGGTCTAATTGACTCAATAGTCACTATGAAGTTTATCTTTCTTTAATGATCCAGAAAATCTGTAGTTATTTCTGGTTGTTTATCAATGAGTTAGCTGGCTAACTGCTTTTGCAGTATACCCTCTCTGGTCTGTAGCTTGAGTTGGAACAACAGGCAGTGATGTAGCATGTTAGCTTGGAATTCTGTTGTTCATTTGGATATAATGTTGTCAGCAGCTTTCAATGCGTTATGCTGTTTTGGTAAAGCGGACAATGATGACTCAAGTAGCCTACATTGTAACGGAAAACTACAATTTATACCGTCATTTGTTTCGTATTATCAACAGTGCAATACCCTAAAACCTTGTACTGTAAATGATGGTGCATTGTGGGAAAATGTTGTGGGCGGGGAAATAATTGATGTATTGTGTATGGTACTGTAATTCCACCCCACAGAATACAGTACTGTACCGTATTTTAGGAGCTCCAAAACCTTTTGACCACTAGTGGCTGCATGGTATTGTTGTTTATGACTCATTAACATATTTTGAGTCGTGCCTTGTAAGCGGCTATATTTATTGAACCCGTGAAAGAGAATGCTGTACCAATTTAACTGCTGTGTGGTTATAGTGGCACATCAATTAAATGTAAAATGTATTAGGGACAGATTGGAATGGCAGCAAGTCTTAAACCTTTTTAATGGTTGAATATTTAACCACATCCTATTGGTCGGTTTGGCCCTGTAGTCGCTGACAGTTTTTTGACACCTTTTATTAAAGGCCTCTAAAAGTACAAGTGATATAAAACACCAACTGTTCATTAATACACTGTGATGTGTAAACACTTCGCCGAGCAGCCAACAATAACAGTCAAATACTGTGAAATACAAAAACCCCTCCCCTCCAATGAATTTCATTCAATCATCCACTCAATCATCCACTCAATCATCCACTCAATCATCCACTCAATCATCCATTCAATCATCCACTCAAACATCTATTCAATCATCCATTCAAACATCCATTCAATCATCCACTCAATCATCCACTCAATCATCCACTCAAACATCTATTCAATCATCCACTCAATCATCCACTCAATCATCCACTCAATCATCCACTCAATCATCCACTCAATCATCCACTCAATCATCCACTCAATCATCCATTCAATCATCCATTCAAACATCCACTCAATCATCCACTCAATCATCCACTCAATCATCCACTCAATCATCCATTCAAACATCCACTCAATCATCCATTCAAACATCCACTCAATCATCCACTCAATCATCCACTCAATCATCCACTCAATCATCCACTCAATCATCCACTCAAACATCCATTCAAACATCCACTCAATCATCCACTCAAACATCCATTCAAACATCCACTCAATCATCCATTCAAACATCCACTCAATCATCCACTCAAACATCCACTCAATCATCCATTCAAACATCCACTCAATCATCCACTCAATCATCCACTCAATCATCCACTCAATCATCCACTCAATCATCCACTCAAACATCCATTCAAACATCCACTCAATCATCCACTCAAACATCCATTCAAACATCCACTCAATCATCCATTCAATCATCCACTCAAACATCCATTCAATCATCCACTCAATCATCCACTCAATCATCCACTCAATCATCCACTCAATCATCCATTCAATCATCCACTCAATCATCCACTCAATCATCCATTCAAACATCCAC
>NC_088424.1:46374003-46391503 GCF_034236695.1 Oncorhynchus nerka | reverse complement strand
ACCAATGGATTTTGGATGTCATGCATGACGACAGGAGTACCTCAAACAAGTTAATCATCCCAGCATGGTGTTGTCTCTGAGGCCTGATTTTAGATTAGGGCTCTTCTCTCAATATGGCAAAAACACATACTCGGCTGTGGACACTGGGCCTGTGTGCACTTCTTGTGAAGAAAATGATGCATTAGGACATCCTGAGGAGAGACAGTCTGATATATAGATATATATCTTCTGCATGTGGTTGTTTCGCTCGTGTTTAATAGTTTATATGCTTATTCTGTTTTTACACATTCTGTGTTTACAGCAAGGACCACCCCCCCCACACACACACACACACCTGGGTGCAGATATATTTCCCCCCCCTAATTGTACTCCATTAGCCAAATACATTTAAACTCAGTTTTTCACAATTCCTGACATTTAATCCATAAAAATTCTCTGTTTTAGGTCAGTTAGGATCACCACTTTATTTTAAGAATGTGAAATGTCAGAATAATAGTAGAGAGAATTATTTATTTCAGTTTTTATTTCTTTCATCACATTCCCAGTGGGTCAGAAGTTTTCATACACTCAATTAGCATTTGGTAACGTTGCCTTTAAATGGTTTAACTTGGGTCAAATGTTTCGGGTAGCCTTCCACAAGCTTCCCACAATAAGTTGGGTGAATTTTGGCCTATTCCTCCTGACAGAGCTGGTGCATATATATATATCAGAGAGAGACATGGTGGGAGAATGTCGTCCACAGCACCCAAACGCACTACTCGCCTGTAATTAATTATAAAATCTGTCATTGTCAAAGTGATACAGGGAGAGGTGACGTCCACAACACCAGAACCTGAACCTTACTAGGTATCTACTCTCCTATAATTACAGTAGAGTTTGACACCATGTATCTACTGTCCTATAATTACAGTAGAGTTTGACACCATGTATCTACTCTCCTATAATTACAGTAGAGTTTGACACCATGTATCTACTCTCCTATAATTACAGTAGAGTTTGACACCATGTATCTACTCTCCTAAAATTACAGTAGAGTTTGACACCATGTATCTACTCTCCTATAATTACAGTAGAGTTTGACACCATGTATCTACTCTCCTATAATTACAGTAGAGTTTGACACCATGTATCTACTCTCCTATAATTACAGTAGAGTTTGACACCATGTATCTACTCTCCTATAATTACAGTAGAGTTTGACACCATGTATCTACTCTCCTATAATTACAGTAGAGTTTGACACCATGTATCTACTCTCCTATAATTACAGTAGAGTTTGACACCATGTATCTACTCTCCTAAAATTACAGTAGAGTTTGACACCATGTATCTACTCTCCTATAATTACAGTAGAGTTTGACACCATGTATCTACTCTCCTATAATTACAGTAGAGTTTGACACCATGTATCTACTCTCCTATAATTACAGTAGAGTTTGACACCATGTATCTACTCTCCTATAATTACAGTAGAGTTTGACACCATGTATCTACTCTCCTATAATTACAGTAGAGTTTGACACCATGCATCTACTGTCCTATAATTACAGTAGAGTTTGACACCACGTATCTACTCTCCTATAATTACAGTAGAGTTTGACACCATGTATCTACTCTCCTATAATTACAGTAGAGTTTGACACCATGCATCTACTCTCCTATAATTACAGTAGAGTTTGACACCATGCATCTACTCTCCTATAATTACAATAGAGTTTGACACCATGTATCTACTCTCCTATAATTACAGTAGAGTTTGACACCATGTATCTACTCTCCTATAATTACAGTA
Organism: Oncorhynchus nerka; assembly: GCF_034236695.1. Taxonomy (NCBI): domain Eukaryota; kingdom Metazoa; phylum Chordata; class Actinopteri; order Salmoniformes; family Salmonidae; genus Oncorhynchus; species Oncorhynchus nerka. Next base: position 46,389,711 of record NC_088424.1, on the reverse strand, counting down.
GAGTTTGACACCATGTATCTACTCTCCTATAATTACAGTAGAGTTTGACACCATGTATCTACTCTCCTATAATTACAGTAGAGTTTGACACCATGTATCTACTCTCCTATAATTACAGTAGAGTTTGACACCATGTATCTACTCTCCTATAATTACAGTAGAGTTTGACACCATGTATCTACTCTCCTATAATTACAGTAGAGTTTGACACCATGTATCTACTCTCCTATAATTACAGTAGAGTTTGACACCATGTATCTACTCTCCTATAATTACAGTAGAGTTTGACACCATGTATCTACTCTCCTATAATTACAGTAGAGTTTGACACCATGTATCTACTGTCCTATAATTACAGTAGAGTTTGACACCATGTATCTACTCTCCTATAATTACAGTAGAGTTTGACACCATGTATCTACTCTCCTATAATTACAGTAGAGTTTGACACCATGTATCTACTCTCCTATAATTACAGTAGAGTTTGACACCATGTATCTACTCTCCTATAATTACAGTTTAAGTCCTTGCATCATAGCGCAGAAGGATAGTGTTTTAATCACTATAGCACAATCAAAGATCGATTTATAGCCATTAATCTAAAATAATTAATAGAGTTTAAACAATAAACCTTTTCTTTTTGTCATAGACGGATAAGATTAATATGAGATGAAAGTTGAGTTCATAACGAGTTCAGGAAGCCAAGCTTAATCTTTACGTGACTTTCACAGCGGTGTCAGAAGATGTTTTGATCAAGAGATACCTTAAAAAAAAAACATGTAAAAGTTGCAAGACATTTTACAGTTATAAGGAAGGTGAAATCTTACAGTTAGTGGTTTTCCATATTTTAATTACAGTATATTTAGAAAGCATATAAGTCAATTCAAGCCTCATTCATACCATTGTTTTCAATAAGAAAATGATTCACATAAAATATTTAATATTTTTAATATTTTTTTATCATATTTGTACTGTGTACTTTGAGCCTACGTCCTCAAAAGTGACTACACCTCAGCAAGTTAGAACGGTGAGATTTGAACCTTCATTGGAGTATGCAGCAATTACTAGTTATTTCTTATTTCAAGATAAATACTTCCATTTTAGATGACATGTAGCTACGTTTAAGAGGGTTAAATCAAGGGTTCTTTGGCTGTCGCCATAGGAGGACCCTTTAACTAACCTTGGTTTTTGTTGGAGGTAGAACCATTTTGGGTTCCATGTTGAACCCTTTCAACAGAGGGTTCTACTAGACCTGGAACCACAAAAGGGTTCTCCTATGGGGACAGCCAAAGAACCCCGTTGGAACCCTTTTTCTGAGTGTAGAATGTAGGTAGAGTTTGAGACCATGTATCTCTTGTAAACAGAGTTTGAGACCATGTATCTCTTGGAAACAGAGTATAGGTAGAGTTTGAGACCATGTATCTCTTGTAATTAGAGTTTAGGTAGAGTTTGAGGCCATGTATATCTTGTAAACAGAGTTTAGGTAGAGTTTGAGACCATGTATCTCTTGTAATTAGAGTTTAGGTAGAGTTTGAAACCATGTATATCTTGTAATTAGAGTTTAGGTAGAGTTTGAGACCATGTATCTCTTGTAAACAGAGTTTAGATAGAGTTTGAGACCATGTATCTCTTGTAAACAGAGTATAGGTAGAGTTTGAGACCATGTATCTCTTGTAAACAGAGTTTAGGTAGAGTTTGAGACCATGTATCTCTTGTAATTAGAGTTTAGGTAGAGTTTGAAACCATGTATATCTTGTAATTAGAGTTTAGGTAGAGTTTGAGACCATGTATCTCTTGTAAACAGAGTATAGGTAGAGTTTGAGACCATGTATCTCTTGTAAACAGAGTTTAGGTAGAGTTTGAGACCATGTATCTCTTGTAATTAGAGTTTAGGTAGAGTTTGAAACCATGTATATCTTGTAATTAGAGTTTAGGTAGAGTTTGAGACCATGTATCTCTTGTAAACAGAGTATAGGTAGAGTTTGAGACCATGTATCTCTTGTAAACAGAGTTTAGGTAGAGTTTGAGACCATGTATCTCTTGTAATTAGAGTTTAGGTAGAGTTTGAGACCATGTATCTCTTGTAATTAGAGTTTAGGTAGAGTTTGAGACCATGTATCTCTTGGAAATAGAGTTTAGGTAGAGTTTGAGACCATGTATCTCTTGTAAACAGAGTTTAGGTAGAGTTTGAGACCATGTATCTCTTGTAATTAGAGTTTAGGTAGAGTTTGAGACCATGTATCTCTTGTAATTAGAGTATAGGTAGAGTTTGGGACCATGTATCTCTTGTAATTAGAGTATAGGTAGAGTTTGGGACCATGTATCTCTTGTAATTAGAGTTTAGGGATTCTATTCTGTCTGTAAAACTGAAGCGTTAAATATTCCGCGATAGAACTGCAACGGTAATCTAAGATTGAGTGGACAAACTGTAAGTGGTGTTAACCGGGAATTGCAATCTCTGCTAAAAAGATGGAATTTTCCTTTAAATTTCAAATCATATTGTAAAGCTGATTTTTCGTGATACGGATTGAATAGAGTTGAACCCTTTACACTCGTAGGAATTGACCTATATAGGTAAGGATAAATTAAAATGTTTCTTACTGAAGAAATATAAAAACCATATGCATAATCATGGCAGCAATTGACAGGAAACAGTCATTAGACCAACGCTGAGGACACAACAGTTCACCTGGCACAAGAATGAACCAAACATCACACTGTTGATTTTATGTGCATTTTACATTTACTGGATTTTTTCACAGGATTTGAAATCTAAAAATACTTACATTCATTTAACATGATAAGAATATTTATGGGAAATGTAGGGTAGCTGCAATGTGACAAATTACATGAGTTTGAGCGAGAGAAGTTACTGTTGTCTCCAAGTGGCCACACACCTCTCCAGTGTTCACAGTTCCTAAGTCATTTCAATGCACTTTTATGACTCCAGGAAGAGTCTTCAACTGTAAAGTTATTTTGTTGACCTCTCCTAGCTGTGCCGTTGAGGAACTACAGCAAGCACACTTGTTTTGTTTGGAACCCAACCCTAGATCCCAGCCATCACACAATTATTGTGTTTTGTTTTTTTACGCAAATCCCCAAATTCCCCCTCATATTAAATTGCAATCTGGGTTAGATGGGCATCATTTGAAAGCTTGTTCTATTGTCAACATGACTAGCTACGTTATAAAATAGGATCTTACAGTGTTGGGCTTTCACAAGGCGATTCAGACAAACTGATGCTCATTTTGATGCGGATAGAAAGGAGTCTTGAGTGAATTCAGGTGAATTTCCATGGCAACGCTTCAGGACAATACACAGACATAGGCTCCGTTCAGAACAACCCAGGGTATGATGCCATGTTATTTTGTTACTGTTGGCCTACATCAAACATAGTGGTCATAAATGTTGACACTGTATATGACATAGGTTTTATGATATGGAAATGTGAAGTGCACATTTGAACTCACAGGTGTTTGACTTGCTTGTAATGACTTTAACGCAGGTATTTACTATCATCCTCAACGTCTTATCTTCCAAAATACATAGTTATCTGAATTTACAGCATTTCCTCACTCAGACAACAAAAACTTGCAAAAGTTGACCAATTAGCGGAAGGGATGGAGGGCAACTTTTTGTCTCGCATGTGTGTGTGTGTGTGTGTGTGTGTGTGTGTGTGTGTGTGTGTGTGTGTGTGTGTGTGTGTGTGTGTGGTGCTCAAATTCAGAACAGCTGTCAGTTTAAAAACCAATATAGCGCTGTGAAGCGCAGAGCCAGAGGTCTGACCTCAGTTGTAGCATGCTACTGGACATCCACTGCTTTCCAATTTAGGCGCTTATCTATGACCAAAGCTACCATTTTCAACCGGCATACGGGTACAAGTGTAAAGAGCTACTTAGCGTTTCAGACCATATCTGTGTTCGAATACGCATACTAACATACTGTATACTACATACTATATACTATTAGTTCATTTTAGTATACTGTAAACAAATGGTATTGTTTCAGTCTAGCGTACTAGAGCTTCGCCTGTCTACCCGGAAGTTGATGCTGTTGCTATGCAACCTCTTGCTAGCTGGTTAGCATAACAAATGACTAGCTAAACATTTTACAATTTCGTGTGTATTCGTAAATACAAATCAGGAGTGGCAGAGTGCGCCCTGGGCTTTCGTAAATTCAGAGCATTGTCAAGTTGTCCATTAGTCAATTCAGAGCATTGTCAAGTTTTCCATTAGTAAATTCAGAGCATTGTCGAGTTGTCCATTAGTAAATTCAGAGCATTGTCAAGTTGTCCATTAGTAAATTCAGAGCATTGTCAAGTTTTCCATTAGTAAATTCAGAGCATTGTCGAGTTGTCCATTAGTAAATTCAGAGAGTTTCGCTCTCTGGGCGTTCAGAGAGCAAACTGTACGCTCTGGCTGAGGAGTAGGGTTGATCTGAGCGTTCTGACCTGACAATGGCAGTCAAGCACCCACGGCTAACTGGCTAACATTGGCTAGCGACTTCCAGACACAAATGAGAGAAGACCTCAGTCTGACCATGTTACTCACCCTAGCAGAGCTGGTTAGGCTGTTTTCCTGTTATCCAGAGCGTTGGTGACTGTAACTATGCTGCTGGCAACAATTTAAATACGCTTTTTTTGACAACGTTTACTGACACCGGCCACATAGTTAATATACGGCCTGGTAAGATTCTACGACATCCGGGAACTTTTGGCATACTAATTATATCTACACTCTGACCAATAAGCATAGTAACTATATCTACACTCTGACCAATAAGCATACTAACTATATCAATACTCTGACCAATAAGCATACTAACTATATCTACACTCTGACCAATAAGCATAGTAACTATATCTACACTCTGACCAATAAGCATACTAACTATATCAATACTCTGACCAATAAGCATACTAACTATATCTACACTCTGACCAATAAGCATACTAACTATATCAATACTCTGACCAATAAGCATACTAACTATATCTACACTCTGACCAATAAGCATACTAACTATATCTACACTCTGACCAATAAGCATACTAACTATATCTACACTCTGACCAATAAGCATACTAACTATATCTACACTCTGACCAATAAGCATACTAACTATATCTATACTCTGACCTGTAATTAGAGTTTAAGTAGAGTTTGCGACCACGTATCTACTCTCCTGTAATTAAAGTTTAAGTAGAGTTTGAGACCACGTATCTACTCTCCTGTAATTAGAGTTTAAGTAGAGTTTGAGACCACTTATCTACTCTCCTGTAATTATAGTTTAGGTAGAGTTTGAGACCACGTATCTACTCTCCTGTAATTAGAGTTTAGGTAGAGTTTGAGACCACGTATCTACTCTCCTGTAATTATAGTTTAGGTAGAGTTTGAGACCACATATCTACTCTCCTGTAATTAGAGTTTAGGTAGAGTTTGAGACCACGTATCTACTCTCCTATAATTAGAGTTTAGGTAGAGTTTGAGACCACGTATCTACTCTCCTATAATTAGAGTTTAGGTAGAGTTTGAGACCACGTATCTACTCTCCTATAATTAGAGTTTAGGTAGAGTTTGAGACCACGTATATACTCTCCTGTAATTAGAGTTTAGGTAGAGTTTGAGACCACGTATCTACTCTCCTATAATTAGAGTTTAGGTAGAGTTTGAGACCACGTATCTACTCTCCTTGTAATTAGAGTTTAGGTAGAGTTTGAGACCACGTCAGTGTCAATGTCAACACACTGAAAGCATTCCTCACGGTCAGTTAGGGTGAGGAGTGGAAATCAGGAGTGGGAAAGACAGGTTACATTTAGGGAGATAGATGGGTGTGTGTGTGTGTGTTTGTGTGTGTGTGTGTGTGTGTGTGTGTGTGTGTGCGTGCATCTGTGGTGCGTTCCTGCGTGCGTACGTCTGTATGTGCATATCTGTGGTGGGTTTGTGTGTTTGTGTGTGCGTGTGCGTGTGTGTGTGTGTGTGCGTGTGTGTGTGCGTGTGTTTATGTACCATACACCTCCTGTATTTCTGTAAAGGTTGGACCGTGGCTGAGCTCCACCCTTCCAATCCAACAAACCAAATTAATGACTTTGTCCCTGAATCTCTCTGGCATCAGGTTTCGTAATGCACCCACACACCCTCGCACACACACACCCACACACACGCACACACACACACACCCACACACACACGCACACACCCACCCACACACACACGCACACACACACACGCACAAACGCAGTAATGCATGTTTTTCTTTCCATGGGCTTAGAGCCTGAATGGCTTCTGAGGTTGAATGTGTAATCAGAATATATATATATCGTTCTGTTGCAATGGTAATTGATGTTAAAGTGGAATGGTAATTGATGTTAAAAATGGAATGGTAATTGATGTTAAAAGTGGAATGGATTTAGAGAAAGGGGAATATGGTTTTCACATTGTTTCAAATTCTTTAAGAATCAAAGGCTTTAGATACATTGTCTTCATGCCGGGGCTTTGGTCTCAAAGAATTATAGGCAGACCTGTTGTGTATATCAACCAACATGCACTAAGTGTTAACATTGACAAAGAGTACACACAATATTCATCTCCTTTCACCTGGGTTTTTCCATAACCTGAAATAATGTTCAATAACTGTTTTTCCTCTGTGAGCTCTGAACAGGAAATCACTCTAGAAAATAACGTGAGGTTTTTTCAAGGCTTATCTTTGAGTGAACATGTCGGTTAGTCTTTCAAGATCAATGTCACCCTCACACATCAAAAATGCAATTCATCTCTCTCCTTCTGTCTCAGGATGCTGTGCAATGGGGTCCTGTCTTAAGTCTAGTCTCAATAGGCTCTGATAGGTCTATGTGTACTGTGGGGCCTGCTAGACTGTAGACTGTGCTGCTCTGATAGGTCTGTGTACTGTGGGGCCTGCTAGACTGTAGACTGTGCTGCTCTGATAGGTCTATGTGTACTGTGGGGCCTGCTAGACTGTAGACTGAGCTGCTCTGATAGGTCTATGTGTACTGTGGGGCCTGCAAGACTGTAGACTGTGCTGCTCTGATAGGTCTATGTGTACTGTGGGGCCTGCTAGACTGTAGACTGAGCTGCTCTGATAGGTCTATGTGTACTGTGGGGCCTGCTAGACTGTAGACTGTGCTGCTCTGATAGGTCTATGTGTACTGTGGGGCCTGCTAGACTGTAGACTGAGCTGCTCTGATAGGTCTATGTGTACTGTGGGGCCTGCTAGACTGTAGACTGAGCTGCTCTGATAGGTATATGTGTACTGTGGACTGTGCTGCTCTGATAGGTCTATGTGTACTGTGGACTGTCCTGCTCTGATAGGTCTATGTGTACTGTGGTGCCTACTAGACTGTAGACTGTGCTGCTCTGATAGGTCTATGTGTACTGTGGACTGTCCTGCTCTGATAGGTCTATGTGTACTGTGGACTGTGCTGCTCTGATAGGTCTATGTGTACTGTGGACTGTGCTGCTCTGATAAGTCTATGTGTACTGTGGACTGTGCTGCTCTGATAGGTCTATGTGTACTGTGGACTGTGCTGCTCTGATAGGTCAGTGAAATACAGGTCTCCTCCTCTGACTTCTCGGGAATCCCACAATTCCCCTTAATCCTTCCTCTGTTTTTCCTGTCTGTCCCCTGAGGCCCTCTCACTTCTCAGGTCAACATCCATCCCTTCATCTTCTTCTATGCATCCATCTATCTCCATCTATTCCCTCTGGGCTACATAAATCACTGATTCCCAGAAGTCCTCTGCTTCACTGTGACCTCTCTATAACCGATGACATGAGAAGATATATCCATAGTGTGACAGCTCGCAAACATGCTGAATATCATCATGTCATAGACAGACCAGACTGAAACTGAACACAAACTAAACTACATTTGAAGTTTGAGAGGTCATAGACAGACCAGACTGAAACTGAACACAAACTAAACTACATTTGAAGTTTGAGAGGACATAGACAGACCAGACTGAAACTGAACACAAACTAAACTACATTTGAAGTTTGAGAGGTCATAGACAGACCAGACTGAAACTGAACACAAACTAAACTACATTTGAAGTTTGAGAGGACATAGACAGACCAGACTGAAACTGAACACAAACTAAACTACATTTGAAGTTTGAGAGGACATAGCCAGACCAGACTGAAACTGAACACAAACTAAACTACATTTGAAGTTTGAGAGGTCATAAACAGACCAGACTGAAACTGGTTGATAGTACAGGTTTAGACTGTTTGACTAAAATAACATTTTGAGACACACAAGTAGCATCGTTGGGTTTATCTTGATGATGGTTTGTATGGGTTTGTAGAGAATTCATTTTTGGGCAGACTATAGCTTCCATTCTGAAATATCTCTCTCAGTTCATATTAAAAATAGCTAAATATCCATGACAATAGTCAAATGTTTCTCTCTGTGACATTACTGATGTTGACAAACAAACTGACAAATATTCCAACAAAATTCACACAGTTCATAAACAATAACGGTACACAGTCCTCGACATCACCACATTGTGTCTTCGCGATCCACAGCACGATGATGTCACCTCTAAAACGGTCTTATTCTTTCCACAGCAGAGGTATGCAGATCTAGATAATAGGCCTCATGAACTTCTTTGAGGAAAAGATTATGATTATTAGAAAGCAAATTACGGACTCCTCTTTAAACCTGCGTATTCCTCCAAACCTCAGTTGTCCTGAGTCTGCACAACTCTGCCAGGACCTAGGATCAAGAGAGACGCTCAAGTCTTTTAGTACTATATCTCTTGACACAATGATGAAAATAATCATGGCCTCTAAACCTTCAAGCTGCATACTGGACCCTATTCCAACTAAACTACTGAAAGAGCTGCTTCCTGTGCTTGGCCCTCCTATGTTGAACATAATAAACGGCTCTCTATCCACTGGATGTGTACCAAACTCACTAAAAGTGGCAGGAATAAAGCCTCTCTTGAAAAAGCCAAACCTTGACCCAGAAAATATAAAAAACTATCGGCCTATATCGAATCTTCCATTCCTCTCAAAAATTTTAGAGAAGGCTGTTGCGCAGCAACTCACTGCCTTCCTGAAGACAAACAATGTATACGAAATGCTTCAGTCTGGTTTTAGACCCCATCATAGCACTGAGACGGCACTTGTGAAGGTGGTAAATGACATTTTAATGGCAACGGACCGAGGCTCTGCATCTGTCCTCGTGCTCCTAGACCTTAGTGCTGCTTTTGATACCATCGATCACCACATTCTTTTGGAGAGATTGGAAACCCAAATTGGTCTACACGGACATGTTCTGGCCTGGTTTAGATCTTATCTGTCGGAAAGATATCAGTTTGTCTCTGTGAATGGTTTGTCCTCTGACAAATCAACTGTAAATTTCGGTGTTCCTCAAGGTTCTGTTTTAGGACCACTATTGTTTTCACTATATATTTTACCTCTTGGGGATGTTATTCGAAAACATAATGTAAACTTTCACTGCTATGCGGATGACACACAGCTGTACATTTCAATGAAACATGGTGAAGCCCCAAAATTGCCCTCGCTAGAAGCATGTGTTTCAGACATAAGGAAGTGGATGGCTGCAAACTTTCTACTATTAAACTCGGACAAAACAGAGATGCTTGTTCTAGGTCCCAAGAAACACAGAGATCTTCTGTTGAATCTGACAATTAATCTTAATGGTTGTACAGTCGTCTCAAATAAAACTGTGAAGGACCTCGGCGTTACTCTGGACCCTGATCTCTCTTTTGAAGAACATATCAAGACCATTTCGAGGACAGTTTTTTTCCATCTACGTAACATTGCAAAAATCAGAAACTTTCTGTCCAAAAATGATGCAGAAAAATTAATCCATGCTTTTGTCACTTCTAGGTTAGACTACTGCAATGCTCTATTTTCCGGCTACCCGGATAAAGCACTAAATAAACTTCAGTTAGTGCTGAATACGGCTGCTAGAATCCTGACTAGAACCAAAAAATTTGATCATATTACTCCAGTGCTAGCCTCTCTACACTGGCTTCCTGTCAAAGCAAGGGCTGATTTCAAGGTTTTACTGCTAACCTACAAAGCATTACATGGGCTTGCTCCTACCTATCTCTCTGATTTGGCCCTGCCGTACATACCTACACGTACGCTACGGTCACAAGACGCAGGCCTCCTAATTGTCCCTAGAATTTCTAAGCAAACAGCTGGAGGCAGGGCTTTCTCCTATAGAGCTCCATTTTTATGGAACGGTCTGCCTACCCATGTCAGAGACGCAAACTCGGTCTCAACCTTTAAGTCTTTACTGAAGACTCATCTCTTCAGTGGGTCATATGATTGAGTGTAGTCTGGCCCAGGAGTGGGAAGGTGAACGGAAAGGCTCTGGAGCAACGAACCGCCCTTGCTGTCTCTGCCTGGCCGATTCCCCTCTTTCCACTGGGATTCTTTGCCTCTACCCTGTTACGGGGGCTGAGTCACTGGCTTACTGGGGCTCTCTCATGCCGTCCCTGGGGGGGGGGTGCGTCACCTGGGTGGGTTGATTCACTGTTGTGGTCGGGCCTGTCTGGGTTGGCGCCCCCCCCTTGGGTTGTGCCGTGGCGGAGATCTTTGTGGGCTATACTCGGCCTTGTCTCAGGATGGTAAGTTGGTGGTTGAAGATATCCCTCTAGTGGTGTGGGGGCTGTGCTTTGGCAAAGTGGGTGGGGTTATATCCTTCCTGTTTGGCCCTGTCCGGGGTGTCCTCGGATGGGGCCACAGTGTCTCCTGACCCCTCCTGTCTCAGCCTCCAGTATTTATGCTGCATTAGTTTATGTGTCGGGGGGCTAGGGTCAGTTTGTTATATCTGGAGTACTTCTCCTGTCCTATTCGGTGTCCTGTGTGAATCTAAGTGTGCGTTCTCTAATTCTCTCCTTCTCTCTTTCTTTCTCTCTCTCGGAGGACCTGAGCCCTAGGACCATGCCCCAGGACTACCTGACATGATGACTCCTTGCTGTCCCCAGTCCACCTGGCCATGCTGCTGCTCCAGTTTCAACTGGCCTGGGCCCTAGGACCATGTCCCAGGACTACCTGACATGATGACTCCTTTCTGTCCCCAGTCCACCTGGCCATGCTGCTGCTCCAGTTTCAACTGTTCTGCCTTACTATTATTCAACCATGCTGGTCATTTATGAACATTTGAACATCTTGGCCACGTTCTGTTATAATCTCCACCCGGCACAGCCAGAAGAGGACTGGCCACCCCACATATGCTCTCTCTAATTCTCTCTTTCTTTCTCTCTCTCTGAGGACCTGAGCCCTAGGACCGTGCCCCAGGACTACCTGACATGATGACTCCTTGCTGTCCCCAGTCCACCTGACTGTGCTGCTGCTCCAGTTTCAACTGTTCTGCCTTATTATTATTCGACCATGCTGGTCATTTATGAACATTTGAACATCTTGGTCATGTTCTGTTATAATCTCTACCCGGCACAGCCAGAAGAGGACTAGCCACCCCACATAGCCTGGTTCCTCTCTAGGTTTCTTCCTAGGTTTTGGCCTTTCTAGGGAGTTTTTCCTAGCCACCGTGCTTTTACACCTGCATTGTTTGCTGTTTGGGGTTTTAGGCTGGGTTTCTGTACAGCACTTTGAGATATCAGCTGATGTACGAAGGGCTATATAAATACATTTGATTTGATTTGATTTGATGATAAGACTTCTGCGTTGAAAACTCCAGGCCTGGAAGCCAACTGAGTCTGGAGAAATAAACAAGTTGTGTGAACTGAACCACCAGAAGAGAACAACACAGGGAGAGAGCAACACAGGGAGAGAACTACACAGGGAGAGAGCTACACAGGGAGAGAGCTACACAGGGAGAGAACTACACAGGGAGAGAGCTACACAGTGAGAGAGAGCTACACAGGGAGAGAGCAACACAGGGAGAGAACTACACAGGGAGAGAGCTACACAGGGAGAGAGAGCTACACAGGGAGAGAGCAACACAGGGAGAGAACTACACAGGGAGAGAGCTACACAGGGAGAGAACTACACAGGGAGAGAGCTACACAGGGAGAGAACTACACAGGGAGAGAACTACACACAGGGAGAGAGCTACACAGTGAGAGAACTACACAGGGAGAGAGAGCTACACACAGGGAGAGAGAGCTACACACAGGGAGAGAGAGCTACACAGGGAGAGAGAGCTACACACAGGGAGAGAACTACACACAGTGAGAGAACTACATACAGGAAGAGAACTACACACAGGAAGAGAGATACACAGGGAGAGAGCTACAAACAGGAAGAGGGCTACACAGTGAGAGAACTACACACAGGAAGAGAGCTACACATGGAGAGAACTACACAGGGAGAGAACTACACACAGGGAGAGAGCTACACAGGGAGAGAACTACACAGGGAGAGAGAGCTACACACAGGGGAGAGAGAGCTACACACAGGGAGAGAGAGCTACACAGGGAGAGAGAGCTACACACAGGGAGAGAGCTACACAGGGAGAGAGAGCTACACAGGGAGAGAGAGCTACAACGGGAGAGAGAGCTACAACGGGAGAGAGAGCTACAACGGGAGAGAGCTACACAGGGAGAGAGAGCTACACAGGGAGAGAGACCTACACACGGGGAGAGAGAGCTACACAGGAAGAGAGCTACACACAGGGAGAGAGAGCTACACACAGGAAGAGAGCTACACAGGGAGAGAGACCTACACACGGGGAGAGAGAGCTACACAGGAAGAGAGCTACACACAGGGAGAGAGAGCTACACACAGGAAGAGAGCTACACAGGGAGAGAGAGCTACACAGGGAGAGAGAGCTACACAGGGAGAGAGAGCTACACACAGGGAGAGAGCTACACAGGGAGAGAGAGCTACACAGGGAGAGAGCTACACAGGGAGAGAGAGCTACACACAGGGAGAGAGCTACACAGGGAGAGAGAGCTACACAGGGAGAGAGAGCTACAACGGGAGAGAGAGCTACAACGGGAGAGAGCTACACACAGGGAGAGAGACCTACACACGGGGAGAGAGCTACACAGGGAGAGAGCTACACAGGGAGAGAGCTACACAGGGAGAGAGCTACACACAGGGAAAAACAGCTGCTGTAATTAATGACCAGTTGAGAAATAAGACAATCAAGGGAAGAGAAAGTATTCTCAACGCTGCAAAGTGTGTGCGTTCGCATGTTTTCCGTAATTCAAACAACATACCCTGTCGTTAAGCTAGATATTCCCTAAACCAACAATTTCTTCCACATGTAATTAATGATCACTACTTCAACTTCCAATTAATTTCCTCATAGGTGAAAGTTCTCCTGAGAGAGAGAGAGTTCAACACAACACCGCCTGGGAAAAACAGAGGAACTGAGGAAACTGCCTCTCAACATAAAATCATAGAACAAAATGTTTTGGTCCGGGTGTTGTGCAAGTTTTAATCCTGTTACTTGATGCTAACCACAAGAATCCTAATTCATTATTAGAACCATTCAAACGGTAGAGAGACACAGGGAGAGAGCTACACAGGGAGAGAACTACACAGGGAGAGAGAGCTACACACAGGGAGAGAGAGCTACACACAGGGAGAGAGAGCTACACAGGGAGAGAGAGCTACACACAGGGAGAGAGCTACACAGGGAGAGAGAGCTACACAGGGAGAGAGAGCTACAACGGGAGAGAGAGCTACAACGGGAGAGAGAGCTACAACGGGAGAGAGCTACACAGGGAGAGAGAGCTACACAGGGAGAGAGAGCTACAGACAGGGAGAGAGCTACACAGGGAGAGAGACCTACACACGGGGAGAGAGAGCTACACAGGAAGAGAGCTACACACAGGGAGAGAGAGCTACACACAGGAAGAGAGCTACACAGGGAGAGAGAGCTACACAGGGAGAGAGAGCTACACAGGGAGAGAGAGCTACACACAGGGAGAGAGCTACACAGGGAGAGAGAGCTACACAGGGAGAGAGCTACACAGGGAGAGAGAGCTACACACAGGGAGAGAGCTACACAGGGAGAGAGAGCTACACAGGGAGAGAGAGCTACAACGGGAGAGAGAGCTACAACGGGAGAGAGCTACACACAGGGAGAGAGACCTACACACGGGGAGAGAGCTACACAGGGAGAGAGCTACACAGGGAGAGAGCTACACAGGGAGAGAGCTACACACAGGGAAAAACAGCTGCTGTAATTAATGACCAGTTGAGAAATAAGACAATCAAGGGAAGAGAAAGTATTCTCAACGCTGCAAAGTGTGTGCGTTCGCATGTTTTCCGTAATTCAAACAACATACCCTGTCGTTAAGCTAGATATTCCCTAAGCCAACAATTTCTTCCACATGTAATTAATGATCACTACTTCAACTTCCAATTAATTTCCTCATAGGTGAAAGTTCTCCTGAGAGAGAGAGAGTTCAACACAACACCGCCTTGGAAAAACAGAGGAACTGAGGAAACTGCCTCTCAACATAAAATCATAGAACAAAATGTTTTGGTCCGGGTGTTGTGCAAGTTTTAATCCTGTTACTTGATGCTAACCACAAGAATCCTAATTCATTATTAGAACCATTCAAACGGTAGGTGGCATATACAACATTAGATGGTGGGTGGTGAGGGAATGGTGGGTAGGGAAGGAATGGTGGGTGGTGAAGGAATGGTGGGTGGGGAAGGAATGGTGGGTGGTGAAGGAATGGTGGGTGGTGAAGGAATGGTGGGTGGGGAAGGAATGGTGGGTAGGAAAGGAATGGTGGGTGGGAAAGGAATGGTGGGTAGGAAAGGAATGGTGGGTGGGTGGTGAAGGAATGGTGGGTGGTGAAGGAATGGTGGGTAGGAAAGGAATGGTGGGTGATGAAGGAATGGTGGGTGGTGAAGGAATGGTGGGTGGTGAAGGAATGGTGGGTGGTGAAGGAATGGTGGGTAGGAAAGGAATGGTGGGTGGGTGGTGAAGGAATGGTGGGTGGTGAAGGAATGGTGGGTAGGAAAGGAATGGTGGGTGATGAAGGAATGGTGGGTGGTGAAGGAATGGTGGGTGGTGAAGGAATGGTGGGTGATGAAGGAATGGTGGGTGATGAAGGAATGGTGGGTGGTGGTTAATGGTGGGTGGTGAGGGAATGGTGGGTGGTGGTTAATGGTGGGTGGTGGTTAATGGTGGGTGGTGAAGGAATGGTGGGTGGTGGTTAATGGTGGGTGGTGTGGGAATGATATTGTATGTTTTGCTGGTTGCCCTTCCCAAGTCTCTAGGATCTAGTCTTTCTCCTCAGGGATTTGGAAGAGTAAAAATAATAGATACAGTACTTGTTGTCAGTTTGCTGTTGCAGTAAGGGAAATGCATCATCGAATGTTATGACACTTTCAAAAATGGTCTTCATTAGTCATTTCATCCTTTTTTTTTAAGTATTTGATGCAATACACGCAAAGTGGGATGTAGTACACGCAAAGTGAGATGTAGTACACGCAAAGTGAGATGTAGTACACGCAAAGTGAGATGTAGTACACGCAAAGTGAGATGTAGTACATGCAAAGTTGATGTAGTACACGCAAAGTGAGATGTAGTACACGCAAAGTGAGATGTAGTACACGCAAAGTGAGATGTAGTACACGCAAAGTGGGATGTAGTACATGCAAAGTGGGATGTAGTACATGCAAAGTTGATGTAGTACACACAAAGTTGATGTAGTACTCACAAAGTGAGATGTAGTACACACAAAGTGGGATGTAGTACATGCAAAGTGGGATGTAG
>NC_088424.1:46331503-46371503 GCF_034236695.1 Oncorhynchus nerka | reverse complement strand
TGATTCATGTTCTCCTGTGTGCAGAAAAAACTAACCCACACTGTGAATGTTTGTATGTTTCTAGGACAGCCAATCAGTAAAATCTAAGGTCACATCACATAGAGTTAACTACAGATGTAGGATCTTAATTGGAGCCAGTTTGCTACAGAAGGAAAATAATCCTGCAGCAACAGGAAATTATAATTTTTTTGTCGATAATAATTAATGGACATTTTTGTAGGGGTTGATATTTTTTTAGTAAGGGAAAGATCAAGTCTGAAATCTCAAAGTGGAAATTAAAAACTTTTTAAACCTCCAATACACTACAAATTTGACATTTCTTTCATTGCTAGAAAGTTCTCATGTAACAGGGTGATCAAATTAATATCCTACATCTGTACATGGGCCAGTGTCTTGCCACATAACTTTAATAACCAACAACAAGCTCTCACAGCCTCAGAATTAGACGTTCATACATGTTTTTTCCAAACGTCACATTTCATGGTGTGTTTTAAGATTAAGTTTAGCCATCAACTCTGAATGTTTAAGGTTAGGTTTCAGTTTAGGCATTAACTAAAAAGTTTGAGATAAGGCTTAAACCAAAAATCTCAAAAATGACTTTCTATCGATGGATTCAAACCTTTTGGTATCAGAGGCAGACGCTGTTAAATAACCCATTAAATGCTTCATAAAACACTGGCTGATGCTATTGATACTATTATTTTGTTTCATATCTCAGTAAAAATGGAGTATTTTAGCTCTCACACCGAAGTCGAGAAAGCAGAGAATTGTCAACAGGGAAGAAATGCACCTGCAATCACTTTTTAATCCACGTTCATCGTCTGAAAAGGCCATTTGCGAGTTGCCCCTTGCCTTATTACCCCGAGGATCTCTTTGTGTTGGAATCAACAGAATGTGTACAATGGAAGAAACTGCATCTAAATTAAAATGATAATGAATACTAAATTACTTTAAAAATATATATATATAAATAAGGCAGGGGAATAGTCAGTGTGTGCATCCCAAATGACCCCCTTATTCCCTACATGGACCTTATGGGCCCTGGTCAGAAGTAGTGCACTACGTAATGAATTGGGTGCCATTGGTAGTGCACTACGTAATGAATTGGGTGCCATTGGTAGTGCATTACAGACGCAACCAGTAAGTGTTGTCACCCACGTGTGGTATGACATCGCATCACCAAGCTTCGGGATGCTTGACACAATTGTGGATAAATTCTAACCCCCCCCCCCTCCCCTCCTCCACCCCCCCTCCTCCCCGTTCAAGAATAACATTTCTCTATTCTATCACAAACTGTATGATCACATACCAGATCATACTTCATATAAAGCTTACCTAATAACAATGGTAATTATGACTTAATATACTGGGTGTTAATAGGCATTATACAGTTGGGACGGTTCAATGGTAATTATGACTTAATATACTGGGTGTTAATAGGCAATATACAGTTGGGACGGTTCAATGGTAATTATGACTTAATATACTGGGTGTTAATAGGCATTATACAGTTGGGATGGTTCAATGGTAATTATGACTTAATATACTGGGTGTTAATAGGCAATATACAGTTGGGATGGTTCAATGGTAATTATGACTTAATATACTGGGTGTTAATAGGCATTATACAGTTGGGATGGTTCAATGGTGTTTTAATATCATAAAAATACATCAATAGGAGTACTCTCCCACATGAAAACATACTGCAGTACTACAGTCTGCAAAAAACACTACTTTAATTGCTATAGTATATGTTGCAGTTTTCTTTTACTACAGTATTTAACACTATAGTTAACTGTAAATACTACAGTAAATACTACAGTGTGCAACAGCAAATACTACAGTAAATACTACAGTATACTACAGAAAACACTACAGTATATACTACAGTGTACTACATCAAATACTACAGTAAATACTACAGCACATACTACAGTAAATACTACAGCACATACTACAGTAAATACTACAGCAAATACTACAGTAAATACTACAGCAAATACTACAGTAAATACTACAGTGTACTACAGCAAATACTACAGCAAATACTACAGTATATACTACAGTGTACTACAGCAAATACTACAGCAAATACTACAGTATATACTACAGTGTACTACAGCAAATACTACAGTGTACTACAGCAAACACTACAGTAAATACTACACTAAATTCAGCGAAAACACTACAATGAAAAATACTATGCACTACATAATTTATTTGGTCAGTATCCATCATCAGAATGTCTCTATTAAAGAAAACACTGTACGAGGATAACATCTCTGCAGATAAATTGTTGATGAGAATCTATTGCGTTTCAAAGCTACTCAAGGCACCCAGTAGACTAAAAACAGAGGCGCAACATGGCTTACATCTTCTAACTACAGGATCCGACTGGGTTGAACGTTTGTCTGAATGAATCTAATACATAGCTTGTAAAAGCCATGAGAAGATGTACTGTTTATAAGACCTAATAGGGACGTACAGGTTCCGTGGTGAAACTCTTTATAGGTGGTACATAGTAAAGTACTGATTGATACAACTTATAGATGACTAACAGACATGTACAAATACCAAATACTGTAATGTAACTGGTATAACGCACGCACACACACACACACACGCACGCACACGCACGCACACAGGCACGCACACGCACACACACACACACACGCTAAACTACTGAATTTACCTGTTGTCATGTTTTCTAACTGGGCCATGCACGTCTCTCTCTCCTTGTCCATCTCCAGCATGATGTCACATATCTGAATGGACAGCATCTGTGGGGAAGACGTACGTCAGGGTGACATAGAAGAGGGAACCATGAGACCTGAAGACTTTGTGTTACAGTAGTTCCTTTAGCCAGAACATCTTCCTAAGACAGCCTGCATAGCAACGGCTTGCTATCTCAGGAGGACATTTTGGCTACCTGATCTTATAGGCCAAGGTTTTAGTTGAACGGGCAAAACCAAACACAGTCTTGTGACACAAAGGAGACCCGAGTGTGCCTGGGTTTGCCTGGGTCTGCCTGGGTTTGCCTGGGTTTGCCTGGGTCTGTCAGCTAGTAAACAACTTCGTGTTGACCCTGTAATGCCCTTATCCAATGTAAATAGCTGAGATGTGATATCACATTTGACAAACGACTCGTGAATCATAACCACCACC
Organism: Oncorhynchus nerka; assembly: GCF_034236695.1. NCBI lineage: Eukaryota > Metazoa > Chordata > Actinopteri > Salmoniformes > Salmonidae > Oncorhynchus > Oncorhynchus nerka. Next base: position 46,368,338 of record NC_088424.1, on the reverse strand, counting down.
AAACAGTTAACGCACCTCAATGGATGAATTATGAAAAGCTCAAAGCAAAAAGAAACGTATCCATCACCTCCGGAGAATGAAAGTACCGACTGGTCGTCTGAACTCAATCTGAAGAGACGCATGAAGATGTCAGACAAACACATTGTGAACTTCAATCAAACCTTTGATGTTTGACTTACATTATATTTCTTGGGAAAAGCCGTAAGGCTGAAAATCAAGTCTCTGATAAATCCCCTCCTCCTTGTTTTTTTTGCCTATAGTATGTAGCCCTATGATAAATAACATATTCCTCAGTCTTCAAAACAACATGAATTTCACATGATCGCAAGTGAAATTGTTTTTAAAAAATAAACATGTTTTCATTTGATCACGTGATCTTATGTGAAGTTAATCTGATAACGTGACAACATCTAAAGCGACATGTGAACATAAAACTAAACATGAAAACGTGATCATATGTGAAGTGTTCCAAAAAAAACAAGTTTTCACCTGATTTCACATGTGAAATTTCAAGTGAAATCATGTGACATTTTCCGCTTGTGAAATCATGTGGGAGGGTTTTTCTATAAGGAGTGTTTTCTGGGAAAAACTAAGTCATGGATCATCGTCAGCCATCACCTTAGCTACTTCCATCTGTGGCCAATTTCACTCTTGGCATCATTGACTTTTTAAATGTTTTATCAGAGATACTCCATTCCAACAGAGTGAAGAGCCAGGACCCCATCAGAATATATTTCAACAGACCCCCACTATAATAAATATGTTTCAGTAGATTAGACGAACTGACTTGTTGGAAAGGTTGCATCCTATGACGGTGCCACGTTGAGTCATTGAGCTTTCAGTAAGGGCCATACTACTGCCAATGTTTGTCTATGGGGATTGCATGGCGGTGTCCTCAATTTTACACACCTGTCAGCAACGGGTGTGGCTGAAATAGCTGAATCCACTAATTTACAGGGGTGTCAATGTAGAGAACCAGTAAAAAGTTTGGACACGCCTCCTCATTCAAGGATCTTTCTTTCTTTTTTTACAATTTTCTACATTGTAGAATAATAGTGAAGACATAAAAAACTATGAAATAACACACATGGAATAATGTAGTAACCAAAGTGTTAAACTAATAAAAGTATATTTGAGATTTGAGTATAAATAACAAATAAAAATATATTTGAGATTCTTCAAAGTAGCCACCCTTGACAGTTTTGCACACACTTGGCATTCTCTCAACCAGCTTCACCAGGAATGCTTTTCCAACAGTCTTGAAGGAGTTCCCACATATGCTGAACATTTGTTGGCTGCTTTTCCTTCACTCTGTGGTCCAACTCATCCCAAACCATCTCAATTGGGTTGAGGTCGGGTGATTATGGAGGCCAGGTCATCTAATGCAGCACTCCATCACTCTCCTTCTTGGTGAAATAGAACCCACAAAGCCTAGAGGTGTGTTGGGTCATTTTTCTGCAAAAAAAATGATTGTCCCATTAAGCGCAAACCAGATGGGATGGAGTATTGCTGCAGAATGCTGTGGTAGCCATGCTGGTTAAGTGTGCCTTGAATTCTAAATAAATCACTGACAGTGTCATAAGCAAAGCACCCCCACACAATCACACCTCCTCCTCCATGCTTCACGGTGGAAACTACACATGATGAGATCATCTGTTCACCTACTCTGCGTCCCACGAAGACACGGCAGTTGGAACCAAAAATCTCAACATTTGGACTCATCAGACCAAAGGACTGATTTCCACCGGTCTAATGTCCATTGCTTGTGTTTCTTGGCACAAGCAAATCTCTTCTTATTATTGGTGTCCTTTAGTAGTGGTTTCTTTGCAGCAATTCGACCATGAAGGCCTGATTCACGCAGTCTCCTCTGAACAGTTGATGTTGAGATGTGTCTGTTACTTGAGGGTGCAATTTCTGGGGCTGGTAACTCTAATGAATGCATCCTCTGCAGCAGAGTGAATAATGATGTACTGTCATTTCCCTTTGCTTATTTGAGCTGGTCTTTTACCAAATAGGACTATCTTCTGTATACCACCCCTACTATCTTCTGTATACCACCACTACTATCTTCTGTACACCACCCCTACTATCTTCTATCTTCTGTACACCACCCCTTAGATCTTCTGTATACCACCCCTACTATCTTCTGTATACCACCCCTACTATCTTCTGTACACCACCCCTACTATCTTCTGTATACCACCCCTACTATATTCTGTATACCACCACTACTATCTTCTGTATACCACCCCTACTATCTTCTGTATACCACCCCTACTATCTTCTGAACACCACCCCTACTATCTTCTGTACACCACCCCTACTATCTTCTGTATACCACCCCTACTATCTTCTGTACACCACCCCTACTATATTCTGTACACCACCCCTACTATCTTCTGTATACCACCCCTACTATCTTCTGTATACCACCCCTACTATCTTCTGTACACCACCCCTACTATCTTCTGTACACCACCCCTACTATCTTCTGTATACCACCCCTACTATCTTCTGTATACCACCCCTACTATCTTCTGTATACCACCCTACTATCTTCTGTATACCACCCCTACTATCTCCTGTACACCACCCCTACTATCTTCTGTACACCACCCTACTATCTTCTGTATACCACCCCTACTATCTTCTGTATACCACCCCTACTATCTTCTGTATACCACCCCTACTATCTTCTGAACACCACCCCTACTATCTTCTGTATACCACCCCTACTATCTTCTGTATACCACCCCTACTATCTTCTGTACACCACCCCTACTATCTTCTGTACACCACCCCTACTATCTTCTGTATACCACCCCTACTATCTTCTGTACACCACCCCTACTATCTTCTGTACACCACCCCTACTATCTTATGTATACCACCCCTACTATCTTCTGTACACCACCCCTACAATATTCTGTACACCACCCCTACTATATTCTGTATACCACCCCTACTATCTCCTGTACACCACCCCTACTATCTTCTGTATACCACCCCTACCTTGTCACAACATAACTGATTGGCTCAAACGCACTGAGAAGGAAATAAATTCCACAAATGTACTTTTAACAAGGCACACCTGTTAATTGGAATGCATGCCAGGTGATTACCTCATGTAGCTGGTTGAGAGAATACCAAAAGTGTGCAACGCTGTCATCAAAGCAAAGGGTGGCTACTTTGAAAAATCTCAAATATATGTTGATTACTACATGATTCCACATTGAACCAGCTAGCAATTCGTTTCTCAGCTACAGTTTGACTTGTGTCCTGTCTGACAGTGAAATGTAGCTAGCTCTTACTATAGCTTGCTACTACAATGTGTTTATAGTAGACCCCACTATAACAATGTGTTTATAGTAGACCCCACTATTACAATGTGTTTATAGTAGACCCCACTATTACAATGTGTTTATAGTAGACCCCACTATAATAACAATGTGTTTATAGTAGACCCCACTATAACAATGTGTTTATAGTAGACCCCACTTTTACAATGTGTTTATAGTAGACCCCACTATTACAATGTGTTTATAGTAGACCCCACTATAACAATGTGTTTATAGTAGACCCCACTATTACAATGTGTTTATAGTAGACCCCACTATTACAATGTGTTTATAGTAGACCCCACTATAACAATGTGTTTATAGTAGACCCCACTATAACAATGTGTTTATAGTAGACCCCACTATTACAATGTGTTTATAGTAGACCCCACTATTACAATGTGTTTATAGTAGACCCCACTATAACAATGTGTTTATAGTAGACCCCACTATAACAATGTGTTTATAGTAGACCCCACTATAACAATGTGTTTATAGTAGACCCCACTATAACAATGTGTTTATAGTAGACCCCACTATTACAATGTGTTTATAGTAGACCCCACTATAACAATGTGTTTATAGTAGACCCCACTATAACAATGTGTTTATAGTAGACCCCACTATAACAATGTGTTTATAGTAGACCCCACTATTACAACGTTTCAGTGGACCCCACTATAACAATGTGTTTATAGTAGACCCCACTATTACAACGTTTCAGTGGACCCCACTATTACAATGTGTTTATAGTAGACCCCACTATTACAATGTGTTTATAGTAGACCCCACTATTACAACGTTTCAGTAGACCCCACTATTACAATGTGTTTATAGTAGACCCCACTATTACAATGTGTTTATAGTAGACCCCACTATTACAATGTGTTTATAGTAGACCCCACTATTACAATGTGTTTATAGTAGACCCCACTATTACAATGTGTTTATAGTAGACCCCACTATTACAATGTGTTTATAGTAGACCCCACTATTACAATGTGTTTATAGTAGACCCCACTATTACAACGTTTCAGTGGACCTCACCGCTAAATCAGACCCCACCAGAGTCCTCCAGCGGTTTATCGGATTTATAGCCATTACTTTGCTGGATGAGACTCTTCAGCTGTGACATTAATCAAATATACATGACCGGGCTGTTTTTAGAACCAGCCCATATGGCTGGAGGTCCCTCGGACAGACTCCCACAAGGAGACTACTGGAGTTTGAAGCAGTGTGATTTAAATCCTCCATAGAGACCCTCTAGTCTATTCTCTCTCCCCCATTAAGAGGTGGAGGCAGACAGTGTGATTGTAGTGTTGGTGCTTGAGGTGATGGAGGATAAAATGGCATAGTATTCCCTTTATAGTGCACTACTTTTGACCAGGACCCATTAGGGCACAATGTAGGGGACATAGTGAATAGAGTGCCATTTTGGACACATATCCATGTTCTCCCTCCCATTAAGAGGTTGAAGTTGAGGCAGTCAGTTTGTTGTTAGTTGTGACAGCCAGAAGTGATGGAGGAGCTCCATGATGGAACTTCTAACTAACACAGCAGTGACATCCTCTGTCTCTCTCTCTCTCTCTCTCCCTCCCTCTCTATGTCTCTCTCTCTCTCTCTCTCTCTCTCTCTCTCTCTCTCTCTCTCTCTGTATCATGAGTCACTTGTTAACTAATTGTGAAGATAATTAGTGTGTCCTTCATCTGAATTGATAACATCAAGAGTAATTACACTGTAAATGGGTTACTGTGAATTTGATAGTGGCTTACAGGCAGCTCGGTGCCTAGTAGAAATCAGTACACCTACTGTAATATAAATATGGTATCAAAGCAAGTACTGTGTAATGACACAGTACAATCAGTGGCAGCTCATCCATTAGGGCGATAGGGGCGGTGCCCCGTTTGTAATTGGTTGATAAAAGTGAGAGAGAAAAATAATCAAATAAAAAGAACATATATATTATAACATTCAAGGATTATGTTTAAGATGTCTTTAAAAGTGTGGTTAATTTGTATACATTTTACGGTTTACATTTTTTGTTTTGTTTTCAAAACAAGCTGTTCAGATACCTACTGCTTAGCCATCAGCAGCTCCTGGCATTCGGCCTGCCGTCCAGCGCTTGCCAGCTATTACATTGCTTGCTATTGGGGCGGTGGACTGCAGCAATGAGATTGCATCACATTATTTTCACAACATAAAAGAAAATGGACCATCCTGGGGTGTTGAAATGAACACACAGGCTCTATCAGGTATTAAACAGTTTGCGCTAAAGAGAAAATTGCAATGAATTTGTGAACAAATAATCATGACAGTGAGTGGGAGGGAGGGGGGAGGAGCTTACTAGCTCGCATGCCAATCAAGTCTAACTCAAATGACTGCCGAGCTCATCGTTCTTGTGACCAGGGTTGGGTAGATTAAATGTAATCTGGTACAGTTACTTGTCACCTGTCCAAAATTGTAAACACTAACGTGACTTGTAACGTACTTTACCGGATTACCCAAAGTCAGTAACGTAATCTGATTACGTAATCCTGATTATTACTTTTAGATAATTTACCCCTTAAGGAGGTGCAGGTTAGAGTTTTTTGTCATGAATCTTGCTGAGGCAGCTCTGACGAGTGGTCACTAGCTGGCACAGACACAAAGTCAGAAAATCTGATTTTAAACCTAACAATAACCTTCAAACTGCACTATGCAGAAATCGCTCCAGCATTTCCTGTTTGCAAAAATTCTAATAGTTTGCCTAATTTCACTTTATGTGACAAATCAAGCATGTATAGTGTGCAGAATCATTATACCATCTAAACCACTGTGAATATATTTTCTAAAACCAAAAATCTAGAATTTTCAGCTGTTTGAAGCTGGTGTACAAAGCTGAAAGTAACAGACAAAGTTTAAGAACGGGAATCATAGAAACTGGGATCTACCGCTTCTTCGATTTGCTTTCAATGAGAATGACAGATCTATTGAACCTTTATTTAACATGGCAAGTCAGTTAAGACCAAATTATTATTTTCAATGACAGCCTAGGAACAGTGGGTTCACTGCCTTGTTCAGGGGCAGAACAACAGATTTTTACTTTGTCAGCTCGGGGATTCGATCTTGCAACCTTTAGTTTACTCTTCCAACACTCTAACCACTAGGTTACCTGCCACCCCATCTATGACTCACATTTCTCTATGGTTTTGGTCAGGTCCCCAAAACAGTACGCCTAACCCTAACCCTGACCCTAACCCTGACCCTAACCCTGACCCTAACCCAAACGCTGAAATGATTTATACTGAAGTAACATTTAAAATCAAATACTTTTAGACTTTCACTCATTTAGTATTTTACTGGGTGACTTTCACTTTTACTTGAGTCGTTTTCTATTAAGGTGTCTTTACTTTTACTCAACTATGGCAATTGGGTACTTTTTCCACCACTGCTCATTGCTTTGAGAAAATAAACGCTGCTCTTGGAATGGCATGCTTTGCTTAAACTGCTGTTTAAGTCCATAAAAAATTGTGCAAGTTTGAGCATGTTTCCATTAGGCCTATGGAATTTGTTTATTTATTAAATCAGCACGAATTAGATTGAGCAATAAAAGCCCCAATCGTGGTCTTCTTAAATTAAACTTGTTTTTTGACAGGCTGGAGCACAATACCATTGGGGGAGTTTAGAAGGTAGGAACTTTAGGAAGGTAGGAGCACATTTTATATTGGCTGTCCACTGGGGCATATTCATTATGCCGATTCTGTTGCAAAGCTTTTCTTAAACGGAAGCAAACGGAACGAAACCGGGCGGGACCTACCTGAATTTGTCCAATAGAAACTCTTGTTTTGTTCTGTTTGCTTCCATTTGGTTCTTAAAACGGTAAACGGTTTCCTTAATGAATACACCGGTTATCTTAATGAATACACCAAAAACAATGTCGCAAAAACAATGATTGATAGGAAGCTTAAATTTATTGAATTCAACCATTATTTGGTTAAAATAAACATATGCATTTGTGAACAGCCATCCACAACAACCACAATCCGAAAGGCTCAAAAAACCTAAATGAGAGAGCTGCAGTATGATTCACATCAATGCGCTATGTAGAGCTCAATAATAAATTAAATCCATATCGCCCGTTGGCTACACCCCAGCTTGTCATCCTTACCTCCAAGCCTTTATTGAAGTTGGATAATCTTTGGATGCCGACAGCAGTCACACCATTGGAAGACATGTATTGAACTGTAGCCTTACAAAAGCCTATTCCTGCTCTTTTCCTGAGATCCATCAAACGCATTGGTGTGTGAGCATCATAGTGGTGGTCTCTGACTTGTGGTCAGCCTCGCTCAGACTGAAAACAATTCACTGCTGATTTGAATGTCAATGAGAACAAAAGAAATGGTGTCAAATATTTTTTTGAGCAAACATCTTTTCTGAATATAAAAGTAATCCTACAAGTAAACATCTAGTTTTTCTAAAGTATCTGTAATCTTATTACAATATTTTTGCTGGTAAAGTAACAGATTACAGTTGTTTGGTAATCCATTACATGCAAACCGTTACTCCCCAACCCTGATTGTGACATTATGCTAGTTAGCTATCCAACCTGGTCTCAGAGCATTGCGTATTATTCTGTAGGTAAATTCGAGACAATGCATTCAGTATGACATGTTACGGTTGGTACAGTTATATAAAACAGATGGTTACTTAAAGCATAAACGAAAGTAGGGTGGTTGGGTGGGCGTATAATGCGAACGTCTAGCAACCCAAATGTTGGGAATTCAAATCTCATCACGGCCAACTTTAGCATTTCAGCAGCTTTTAAACTACTTACTACATTTTAGCTACATTGAAACTACTTAGCATGTTAGCTAACCCCTCACCTAACCTTAACCCTTTAACCTAACTCTTGAACATAACCCCTAGCCTAGCTTAAAGTTAGCGAGCTAGCTAACATTAGTCACCTAGCTACAATTCATAATATATCCTACGTTTTGCAAATTCGTAACATATAATAGCAATAGTAATTCGTAACATATCATACATACAAAATAGGTGATGAACATCCACAAATTAATACGTAAGATATGATACTAAATCTCTCGGAGTCTCTCGGATTTCCATACAGAATGATACGAAATGCTCTGAGACTAGGTTGAGCTATCCACAGTTAGATCACATGTTGAAGCTGTGCTTGTTGTGTTTTTCCTGTGCTTGTGTCACCAATGTAATGAACATGCTGCTGCCTGCTCATTCCTATTATATCACTTTTGGTAATCAATACAGTGGCAGCATGTGCAGCAGAGGTGATTCTGTTTATACATACAAAACTGAAATAAGTGTATTTATGCTTTTGTTCAAATGCACAGACCAATTTACACTCAGTGGACCGTTTATTAGGTACACCACCCCATTCACGAAAATTGATTAGGGATGGGGGTGTGAGAATGTGGGTCTGGGCAGGTGAGATGTAGTCATTGTATTTGTGTATTTGTCTGTAAATTGTTGTTCGTATTTCTAAGCTTGTATGTATAATAAAATACAATTAAAAAATGTTTAAAAAGCAGGCATTGAGGCATTCAGTTACTGTTCGATTGAAAGTTCGAATGGGCAAAACGAGGGACCTAAGAGACTTTGAGCGTGGGATGATCGTCGGTGCCAGGTGAGCCGGATCCAGTATCTCAGAAACGGTCGCCTTCCTGGGCTTTTCAGGCACAACAATGGCTAAGGGTTTAAAGAGAATGGTGCGACAAACAAACAAAAATATCCAGTCAGCGGCAGTCCTGTGGGCGAAAACAGCCCGTTGATGAGAGTGGTCGAAGGAGAACGGCAAGAATCGTACAAGGCAACAGATAGGCCACAAACAGACAAATAACGGCGCAGTACAACAGTGGTGTGCAGAACGGCATCTCAGAACGACATCTCAGAACGACATCTCAGAACTCATCGATCCTTGTCACATATGGGCTGTGTGCAGCATTACGACCACAATGGGTTCCAAGACTATCGCATAAAAACAAGAAGAAACAGCTCTCTGGTCAGCCAACACATGGACAACACTGGACAATTGAGGAGTGGAAAAACACTGCCTGGTCTGACGACGGCAGAGCTGCGTGTCGGATCATGACCTGTTGCTTCATGCTGATGGCAGAGTCAGGATTTATGCATAAACAAAATGGCTCCATTCTGCCCGATGTCAACGGTACAGGCTGGTTGGAGGTGATGTAATGGTGTGGGGAATGTTTTCCTTGTACACGGTAGGTCTCTTGATATCAATTAAGCAATGATTGAACGCCATACCCTAAAGAATTCAGGCTATTGTGGAGGCAAAGGGTGGTCCGACCCGGTACCAGAAGGGTGTACCTAATATACTGACCACTGAGTGTATATGGATATTTTTATAAATAATAGGGACAATGTGCAACATTGAGATCAACATTTCAAAATGATTTGAAACAAAAAAATAAAACAGATTGTCATGCAGTTCTACATGTGTATAGTGGGGTCTAGAGGAATATATGCAAATTGTTCAATAACTCCACCTATACAACAGCACAGGTCTATTACTATACATCCTTTACAACAACACAGGTCTAGGACTATAAAACAACACAGGTCTAGGACTATACACCCTATACAACAACACAGGTATAGGACTATAAAACAACACAGGTCTAGGACTATACATCAACACAGGTCTAGGACTATACACCCTATACAACAACACAGGTCTAGGACTATACACCCTATACAACAACAACACAGGTCTAGGACTATATAACAACACAGGCCTAGGACTATACATCCTTTAAGCAGGGTTCATACAGACATTGGCAGGTCAAATTCAAGGACTTTCAGGGACTTTAAGCACTTAATTGTGATTTTTAAGGACCTCAATATTATACAATATGTAATATAATTTATATAATTGTACATATAAGGTGTACTATACACTGAGTGTACAAAACATTAAGAACACCTGCTCTTTCCACGACAGAGACTGACCAGGTGAATCCAGGTGAAAGCTATGATCCCTTATCCAATCAGTGTAGACGAAGCGGAGGAGACGGGTTAAATAAGTATTTTTATGCCTTGAGGTAATTGAGATATGGATTTTGTATGCGTGCCATTCAGAGTGTGAATGGGCAAGACGACATATGTAAGTGCATTTGAACGGGGTTTGTAAGTAGGTGCCAGAAGCACTGGTTTGTGTCAAGAACTGCAACACTGCTGGGTTTTTCCACACTCAACAGTTTACCGTGTGCATCAAGAATGGTCCACCACCCAAAGGACATCCATCCAACTTGACACAACTGTGGGAAGCATTGGAGTCAACATGGGCCAGTATCCCTGTGGAACGCTTTCAACACCTTGTATAGTCCATGCCCCAATGAATTGACGCTGATATAAAGGGCAAAATGGGGTGCAACTTAATATTAGGAGGGTGTTCCTAATGTTTTGTACACTCAATGTAGACCCCCCCTCCCTCAAAAAACCATGACAACACATTGATATTCAAATTATTATTACATTCTAAAATATGTGAGACTAATGTGGCCATTGCCTCACTAAATAAATTGGACGCATGGCTATTTTTTTTGTATCCTATGTGGTCGACGCAGGCACACAAAAGCCATTAATAGAGGTAGCATTAATCTCTCCAGTTGAATCACACCATCGCTGTTTTATTAATGAGAAAGTTACCCCCCCCCAAAAAAAAAAAATCAGGTTCCTTTTCATAATGGAAGGATTTGCATGGAAAGCCAAGTCGAAGACAACATTTAGATACTGTCGTCCTCATAAAAACAGCAACGTGGTTTTACCACAACGGAGTAGCTTAACACCCTTCAAATGAAGCGACGGGAAACAAACAAAACTGGTCACATATCTCACCAAAAAAGAAAAAATGAAATCAAAGATAATTATAAGGGAGCAGGAGAACTTATAAATTGGCTACAATAATTACAATGATTTTTCAAGCACCAAATTGAGGAAATGTCTGATTTTCAAGGTAGGACCTTATTCCAGTACTGAGCTCCAGTACTGAGCTCCAAGTTTTTAAGTAGGGTATTTCAAGTCCCTTGTTTTGTTTAAAATAGCCGGTGTAACATGGAAAAGAAAATGTATTTGTCATGTTTTTTTTAATTTACTAGATCATATTGTCAATAAAGGCGTCCGCATGCTTCAGTTCAGCTGAACCGAACGAGAGCGCTTGCATACTCCCTTAAAATACCTACGCTTTAACATGTTTGTCCATTTTGAGACGCCGTAGCCGGTATACACTTCCTCAAAATATTCAAAATTAATCTAAGATAGCTCATATTTTTTTTGCAGAGATCTTACTGTGACTAAGATGTTTGGTGCAGTATTTCTAAATAATAATAAAAAAAATGTGCATGAAAATGAGTTGTCTCTCGTTGAATGTCAACAAAGACTTTATGGAAGATTCCGTACTGTTGACCAATCACCGACTTCGGCTTGCCTCCAGAAAAAAAACGTGTGTGCCCGAACAACCGATAAAACCCTCACCGAAGTCCAAAAGGAACAAAAACATCACAAAATGTTGTCATAATATCTGCACAAACTCTTCCAAACTGTTTCGGCTGGGAAGCACGCGGACGCCTTAAACCCACTAGGCTATCTATAATGAATAGGAATAGCGCTGGGTGTTGCACAATAGTCTGTCCTACACAATTGCACACAGTATATTCGGTGTACAATCCGAGGCACAAAAAATATATGAAAACAGAAACACATTACCTTGATGCTTTCTCTGTTAAATCTAAGGAGACCCTGCAGACAACAACAGATGATCAACATCAATTCTCTAGTGATATTAGATCCAATGTGGCACAACTGTCTTCACCTGCATAACAAATGAGACACCAAAATATTCTTGACATTCCTCACAAACACCTTTTTTTCCCCCAGCTCTTGGGCTGTTGTTGCATAGCATGCGTTATCACAACAGCTGTTCGTCACTTGACCGTCATTCATAAAATTCCTTCCTGGATCAGATGAAAATATCACGGCGTAACTAATCAGCTGGACACCAAATGCGCAGCCAACAAGTATTATACATAATTATTGAAGAACCCCGTTAATGACAGTATCGATTTAGATTTTAAGTATCAAGGTAAGGTGACTCTTCCAGTGACAAGCTTTCGATTGTGCAATTACCATTTTTATTTAGGATTTGTGTGCCCATGAAAACAGTTTTCACCCCGTAACATAAGGAGAAAGGAAATGTTACATAGTTAACACTGTATTTGTGAGATCTCTATACCAAAAACTGTCCAACAGCTTGATCCAGGATTCTTACAGGGTTCAATGTCTAATTTAACTGATTCATGCTTTATATACTGTATGATATAACAATTTACACTGCCATAAATGCCAAGAACAAAAAAGTAACGTTTTATGTCACACGATTTTAGACAAATCCGTCAAAACCCCGCCCATGATAATGGGTTAAACATTTTAAATAAACACTGAATTTTATTGGATATAGCTGTAACAAGTTATCCAGAGTAGGAAATTCTCACTGATACCCTAGTTTATAGAAACACATCTTCCCAAAGAAACAACCAGTAATTTGAAAACTTGGGTTAATAATTCTGTTGTGCTGCTTTGTTGAAAATATGACAACCCCCATTTGCATTGATGTGGCACTATAACCACATAGGAGTTAAATTAGTACAGCATTCTCATTCACGGGTTCAACAAATATAGCCGCTTACAAGGCACGACTCAAAATATGTTAATGAGTCATAAACAACAATACCATGCAGCCACTAGTGGTCAAAAGGTTTTTGGAGCTCCTAAAATACGGTACAGTACTGTATTCTGTGGGTTGGAATTACAGTACCATACACAATACATCAATTATTTCCCCGCCCACAACATTTCCCACAATGCACCATAAATTACACTATGCTGCAGTAAAACGTTTCAGAGGATTTTACTGTTGATAATACAAAAGAATTACTGTATAATTGACCGTTTTCCGTAACACTGTGTAGCAGAACAAATGTGCAAGGTTTACGGTAACATTGCAAAGACAAGATGTTTAAATTTCTCTAGACGTCATTGTCACCACCGCCATTCTCCTCTTCGTATTCCTTCGCATCGTCGTCAAGGTATAGGATGATGCGTTACATTGCTTTGAGAAAAGCCCTCAGACTCATCTAGGAAATATGGCCAGTGGGTGGTTTGAAATGTTATTTCAAGGGAAGCCAGCAATCAGAGAAAGAGCTGCGTTATTCTGACAGGCATCCTGGTGTGAATTAATAGCATCCCTCCGTAGGTTGAAGACAATAGTAACAAGGTCACTGATGCTGACTGGACAAACAGAACAACCTGAACTACAGAGCAGGCAGACAACATGGAGGCTGTTGCCATGGTGTCTTATTGCAAGTAAGAAAAAGTCATCACTGCTTTATTTCACAGGAAATGGAGAGAAACCAACCATCAAATAACTGACATTAATAACTATTTCACTTGTTTGATATCCATCAACTTATGAAAAATATCAAATAAAGCCTAACTTCCGTAACACTCCTCAACTCGAAGAAAAGTGTAGTTTAAACGCCAGTGTACACTTTTTATTTTTTAGGTGTGTGCATATTCAGCTCAGAAATCAAAATATTAGGTTCAATATCAAAATTCAGTTTCATAAATCAATATTGGTTCAAATATGAAATACTGCAGAATGTCTTATGTATCAGGGTGCCTTGTGTTGGAATGTAGGCAGGATGCTGTCTAAAAATCCCATACCAGGTGAAAAGGGATGGTACTGTAGGTATAGCAGCATATTGTCGCCTCACATCTGGGGCCCTGTAAACCTGGGGGCCTGTAAACCTGGGGGCCTGTAAACCTGGGGGCCTGTAGACCTGGGTCCCTGTATAGCTGGGGCCCTGTAAACCTGGGGGCCTGTAGACCTGAGGCCCTGTAGACCTGGGTCCCTGTAGACATGGGGCCCTGTATAGCTGGGGCCCTGTTGACCTGGGGCCCTGTATAGTTGGGGCCCTGTATAGTTGGGGCCCTGTAGACCTGGGGCCCTGTATAGCTGGGGCCCTGTAGACCTGGGGCCCTGTATAGCTGGGGCCCTGTAAACCTGGGGCCCTGTAGACCTGGGGCCCTGTATAGCTCGGGCCCTGTAGACCTATTTTATTAGAATCCCCATTACCTGCTTCTAAAGCAGCAGCTACTCTTCCTGGGGACCACAAAACATTTAACATGACATAATACAGGACAGTAATACATTATAGTCTCGCCAATAGTATGCATTGTTTTAAGCTCAATTTTAAATATCCCTACCATCTTATCTAAGCCAATATGACACCGGTGTCAATTTGATTGGAGGTACACAACACACTCCCCACCTCTCGTTGTGATCCGTCCAGACGTTACCGAGAACCACTATACAATTTTTTGGGACAGGGTTGGTAGCATTTTTTACTCAAATTCTAGACTAGATAAACTGACCATCGAACTTAGATCCTAATTAATACATTTGCAGGTGCAACAGTTTTGATTAAATTCATAAATTTAACGCTCTCACATGCACATTTATGCCCAATAAAAACCAACGATGGGCTACCTTTTTGTAGCATTTCTAACAAATCTAAACATCTTTTCAGCCGAATCTCAGAGTTCTAAAACTGAGTGCAACTTGGTTGCAGCGCAACAGTAGGAGCTAGCTAGTAACTAGCCCAGCTTACACCAGTTGAATGAGAATCAGAACGAAGTTAGCTAGCTAGTAGAAGGCTAGCATCTGTAGCTAGCTACAGCTTACACCAGTTGAATGAGAAGCAGCATGGAAGTTAGTTAGCTAGTAGAAGGCTAGCATCTGTAGCTAGCTACAGCTTACACCAGATGAATGAGAAGCAGAATTGAAGTTAGCTACCTAGTAGAAGGCTAGCAGCTGTAGCTAGCTACAGCTTACACCAGTTGAATGAGAAGCAGAATTGAAGTTAGCTACCTAGTAGAAGGCTAGCAGCTGTAGCTAGCTACAGCTTACACCAGTTGAATGAGAAGCAGCATGGAAGTTAGTTAGCTAGTAGAAGGCTAGCATCTGTAGCTAGCTACAGCTTACACCAGTTGAATGAGAAGCAGAATGGAAGTTAGCTAGCTAGTTAGGTATATTTTGCTATGGAAGGTTTTTTATATGGCTGTCATCTGTGTACAGCGCTGACCTGGAATCTGAACTGACCTGGAATCTGAACTGACCTGGAATCTGAACTGACCTGGAATCTGAACTGACCTGGAATCAGAACTGACCTGGAATCTGAACTGACCTGGAATCTGAACTGACCTGGAATCTGAACTGACCTGGAATCAGAACTGACCTGGAATCAGAACTGACCTGGAATCTGAACTGACCTGGAATCAGAACAAATACAGTGCCGTGAAAAATACCCCCTTCAGGATTTACTCTATTTTTGCATATGTTTAATACTGAATATTATCAGACCTTCAACCAAAGCCTGATATTAAATAAAGGGAACCTGAGTGAATAAATAACACGACAATTACATACTTATTTCATTTATTTAATTAACAAAGTAATGCGATATCCAATTGGTCGAACGCCTCCCCTGTGTGAAAAAGTAATTGCCCCGTTACACTCAATAACTGGTTGTGCCACCTTTACCTGCGATGACTGCAGCAGTGTTTGGTTTTCACCAAGCATAATGTGACCCATTTCATCCCCAAAAAGTTATACTTTTGACCCATCTAGCCATAGAGCATTCTTCCAAGAGTCTTGATGATCATCCAGGTGTTTCCAGATGCTTGTTTCGCAAACTTGAGTCAACTTTTTGGACGAGATGGGTCCCATTATGTCTGCAGAAAACCAAACATTGCATTCCACAGTAAGAACCTCATACCCAACGGTCAAGCATGGTAGTGGTGGTGGTAATGTGATAGTTTGGGAATGCTTTGCTGCCTCAGGACTTGAACGACTTGCCTTAATAGAAGGAACCATGAATTCTGCTCTGTGTCAGAGAATTCTACAGGAGAATGTCAGGCCATCCGTCTGTGAGCTGAAGCTGAAGTGTAGCTGGGTCATGCAGCAAGACGTTGATCTCTTAAAAGAGCCTTTGGGTTCGTTGGGCATCGTTGAGTGGCAAGGGACAGAGAGGGTGACATGTAATTGTACTAGCACGTATTGCTACTACGAAGGAGAGAACAGTGGAGAGACCACATCTCAAACTCTCAAGGAAGACGTCATCCATCAGATACACGCCATCCCTACAGTACAATTACATGTGATAAGTTGCACATGTTGTAAACTATTTTTTTTCTCCTTTTCAGGCGCCGCTTTCTGACATTTGTGAAGTAAAATTTAAATTAAAAAAACGTGTCGAGCTGACAAACGACTTAGGTTTCTTCATGTAAACACCATCCACCACACACTATCAGTAGCACTTATGTATGTTCTGTTCCAAATCTGTGAGTACTCCCATCTGTTTTCATATTTATACTGCCATTTATAAATGTGGGAATGTGTGCTCTTTTACTGAAGTTGGAAATCTGTGTACATCATTACTAAGAACATTTGTGGCTGAAAGATTCAAGAGCCAGATTCGTAAATATCTATTCTTAAAAGTGTAATTTTGTCTAATTGTGTTTCTTTTTCTTTTTTTTTCTAAACAAATTTTACTCCCTTTTTCTCCCCAATTTCGTGGTATCCAATTGTTAGTAGCTACTATCTTGTCTCATCACTACAACTCCCGTACGGGCTCGGGAGAGAGGAAGGTCAAAAGTCATGCGTCCTCCGATACACAACCCAACCAAGCCGCACTGCTTCTTAACACAGCGCGCATCCAACCCGGAAGCCAGCCGCACCAATGTGTCGGAGGAAACACCTTATACCTAGCGACCTGGTCAGCGTGCACTGCACCCGGCCCGCCACAGGAGTCGCTGGTGCGCGATGAGACAAGGATATCCCTACCGGCCAAACCCTCCCTAACCCAGACGACGCTAGGCCAATTATGCGTCACCCCATGGACCTCCTGATCGCGGCCGGTTGCGACAGAGCCTGGGCGCGAACAAAGAGTCTCTGGTGGCACAGCCCTTAACTACTGCGCCACCCGGGAGGCCCGACTTTGTGTTTCTTAGTAGTTTGTCATTTGTCACAGTGTTTCTATCAGGAGTTACCAAAATTGCTATTGACTAGCCACAGGGTTATGAAGGCCTTTTTGTTCAAGCCCAGTGCTACCACACCTGATTCTACCACTCAGCTGTTCATCGAGACCTCAGCTATTCATCGAGACCTCAGCTGTTCATCGAGACCTCAGCTGTTCATCGAGACCTTGATAGTAAAACTGGGCTTGAACAAGAAAGCCTGCATAACCTTTAGGGTCGGGAATTGCCAGGGACCTCAACGATACGATATGTATTGCGATTCTCATGATTCTATACGTATTGTGAATCTCATGATTCTATATGTATTGCGAATCGATACTGTGGTTTTATTTCGATTCGATGTTCCAATTTGAGTTAGTTAACGACACCGGAGTGGACGGCTGCCGTTTTACGGACTCCTAACCAACTGTGCGATTTTGTTTGTTTTTTCCTATTGTTTGTAACTTATTTTGTACATAATGTTGCTGCTACCGTCTCTCATGACCAAAAAGAGCTTCTGGATATCAGGACAACCATTAGTCATCTAGAACTGGATGAAGATTTCTTTCTTGAATGCGAAGGATATACTGCTTCCCCGAGACTAGGACCAAATCCCTCTCATACGCGTAAAAGAAAACACGAAGCTATCGGGATCAGAGGTCGGAGTGCCTTGTGAGAATTTGACGGCAAGTGGCTAAACCGCCACTACCATCTGTCCTATTGGCCAACGTGCAATCACTGGAGAATAAAACTGGATGATCTATGATCAAGAATATCCTACCAACGGGACATTCAAAACTGTATGTTATGTTTCACTGAGTCATGGCTGAACGACGACACGGATATTATAGAGCTGGCTGGGTTTTCCATGCATCGGCAGGGCAGAGCAGCTACGTCTGTTAAGACGAGGGGCAGGGGTGTATGTCTATTTATCAATATCAGCTTTTGCGTGATGTCTAATGTTAAGGTATTCCTCTCCTGAGGTAGAGTACCTCATGATAAGCTCATCTGTATTATTCGTAGCTGTCTATTTACCACCACAAACCGATGCTGGCACTAGGACTGCATTCAACAAGTATAAGGCATTCAACAAGTATAAGGCCATAAGCAAACAGGAAAATGCTCACCCAGAAGCAGCACTCCTAGTGGCCGGGGACTTTAATGCAGGCCAACTTAAATTTGTTTTACGTCATTTCTACCAGCATGTCACATTGTGCAACCAGAGGGAAAAAAACTCGAGACCACCTTTACTCCACACACAGAGATGCATACAAAGTTCTCCCTCGCCCTCCATTTGGCAAATCTGACCATAATTCTATCCTCCTGATTCCTGTTTATAAGCAAAAACTAAAGCAGGAAGTACCAGTGACTCGCTCAATACGAAAGTGGTCAGATAACGTGATTGCTGCGCTACAGGACTGTTTTGCTAGCACAGACTGGAATATGTTCCAGGAGTAATCCAATGGCATTGAGGAGAATACCACCTCAGTCACCGGCTTCATCAATAAGTGCATCAATGACTTCGTCCCCACAGTGACCGTATGTAGATATCGCAACCAGAAGCCATGGGTTACAGGCAACATCCTCACCGAACTAAAGGCTGAAGCTGCCACTTTCAAGGAGCGGGACACTAATCCGGATGCTTAGAAGAAATCCCGCAATGCCCTCAGACGAACAGGCAAAGTGTCAATACAGGACTAAGATTTAATCCTACAACACTGGCTGTGACACTTGTTGAATGTGTCAGGGCTTGCAAACTATTACGGACGACAAAGAGCTACTCAGTGACGCGAGCCTACCAGGCAAGCTAGATGCCTTTTATGCTCGCTTCAAGGCAAGCAACACTGAAGTATGCATGAGACCACCAGCTGTTCCGGACGACTGTGTGATCACTCTCTCTGTAGTTGATGTGAGTAAGACCTTTAAACAGGTCAACATTCACAAGGCCGCGGGGCCAGACTGATTAATGGGACGTATACTCGGACCAACTGGCAAGTGTCTTCACTGACATTTTCAACCTCTCCCTGGCCGAGTTTGTAAAAGATACATGTTTCAAACAGACCACCATAATCCCTGTGCCCAAGATAGAGAAAGTAAGCTGCCTAAATGACTACCGCCTCATAGCACAGGTCGGTAGCCATGAAGTGCTTTGAAAGGCTGGTCATGGTTCACATCAACACCATCATCCCAGAAATCCTAGACCAACTCCAATTCGCATACCACCCCAACAGATCCACAGATGACATAATCTCAATACCACTCCACACTTACCTTTCCCACCTAGACAAAAGGAACACCTATGTGAGAATGCTGTTCATTGACTACAGCTCAGCATTCAACACCATAGTGCCCACAAAGCTCATCACTAAGCTAAGGACCCTGGGACTAAACACCTCCCTCTGCAACTAGATCCTGGTCTTCCTGACAGGCCGCCCCCAGGTGGTAAGTGTAGTTAACAACATATCTTCCACGCTGATCCTCAACGCAGGGGCCCCTCAGGGGTGTGTACTTAGTCCCCTCCTTTACTCCCTGTTCACCCACGACTGCATGGCCAAACATGACTCCAACACCATCATTAAGTTTGCTGATGACACAACAGCTTTAGGCTTGATTACCGACAACGATGAGACAGTCTATAGGGAGGAGGTCAGAGACCTGGCAGTGTGGTGCCAGGACAACAAGCTCTCCCGAAAATGTGAGCAAGACAAACAATCTGATTGTGGACTACAGAAAAAGAAGGGCTGAACAGGCCCCAATTAACTTTGACTGGGCTGTAGTGGAGCGTGTCGAGAGGTTCAAGTTCCTTGGTGTCCACATCACTAACAAACTATCATGGTCCAAACATACCAAGACAGTCGTGAAGAGGGCACGACAACACCTTTTTCCCCATCAAGAGACCGAAAAGATTTAGCATTGAGTCCCCAGATTCTTAAAAAGTTATACAGCTGCACCATTGAGAGTATCCTGACCGGTTTCACCACCACCTGTTATGGCAACTGCTGTGCATCCCACAGTAAGGCGCTACATAGGGTAGTGCGTACGACCCAGTACATCACTGGGGCCAAGCTTCTTGCCATCCAGGACCTATATACTCGGCGGTGTCAGAGGAAGACCCAAAATATTGTCCGAGACTCCAGTCACCCAAGTCATAGACTGTACTCTCTGCTACCGCACAGCAAGCGGTACCCAGTGCCAAATCTAGGACCAAAAGGCTCCTTAACAGCTTCTACTCCCAAGCCATAAGACTGACGAACAATTAATCAAATGGCCACCCGGACTATTTACATTGACCCCCCCCCCCCCCCGCGCCCTTTGTTTTTACACTGCTGCTACTCACTGTTTATTATCAATGCATTGTCACTTTACCCCCTACCCTACCCCCGCACGTTGACTCGGTACCGGCACCCCCTATTATATAGTATATATTTATTGTGTTACTTTTTATTAATAAAAAAAAAAACTTTAGTTAGTAAATATTTTCTTAACTCTATTTGTTGAACTGCATTGTTGGTTAAGGGCTTGTAAGTAGGCATTACACGGTAATGTCTACACTTGCTGTATTCAGTGCATGTGACAAATACAATTTTATTTGATGTCTGCTGCAGAGGGACAAGGAATGAGAGCCATGAGAAAACCAGATTTGTCATTGAATTAAAGTGCTCGAAACGAATTTGGCTCCCTTTAAAAAAAAAGTTTTAAAAAGATGGAGAACAAAGCTACAGTATGAAGGACAAATACTGGAGTTTTGGTGCAGGTACATTCAACTAGCGCAAAAAAATAATATATACAGTAATATATACAGTATCATCAAAAATAATATCCCAATATGTGTCCATCAATTATTTTGCCCATCGATAATAACCATGTAGCTTTTTCAAGAGCAATTGTGGCCATCCCTGAATTGTATGTACAAAGTTGACTATATCTGATAAAGTTTGATTGTAAATTGTCTATTTTGTAATAACTCACCATTGTTTACAGGTAACGTAGTACTAGACCTTCTGTAGACTTTAAAGTACATATTTATGTAAATAATTAACGGCTACATAGTAACTATTGTGTTTGTTTTCCAGGAGCTTTCTCCATGAGCTTTCTCTCTCCATGAGCTTTCTTTCTCCATGAGCTTTCTTTCTCCATGAGCTTTCTTTCTCCATGAGCTTTCTTTCTCCATGAACTTTCTTTCTCCATGAGCTTTCTTTCTCCATGAGCTTTCTTTCTCCATGAGCTTTCTCTCTCCATGAGCTTTCTCTCTCCATGAGCTCTCTCTCTCCATGAGCTTTCTCTCTCCATGAGCTTTCTTTCTCCATGAGCTTTCTCTCTCCATGAGCTTTCTCTCTCCATGAGCTTTCTTTCTCCATGAGCTTTCTCTCTCCATGAGCTTTCTCTCTCCATGAGCTTTCTTTCTCCATGAGCTTTCTTTCTCCATGAGCTTTCTTTCTCCATGAGCTTTCTCTCTCAATGAGCTTTCTTTCTCCATGAGCTTTCTTTCTCCAGGAGCTTTCTCTCTCCATGAGCTTTCTCTCTCCATGAGCTTTCTTTCTCCATGAGCTTTCTTTCTCCATGAGCTTTCTTTCTCCATGAGCTTTCTCTCTCCATGAGCTTTCTTTCTCCATGAGCTTTCTCTCTCCATGAGCTTTCTCTCTCCATGAGCTTTCTTTCTCCATGAGCTTTCTCTCTCCATGAGCTTTCTCTCTCCATGAGCTTTCTCTCTCCATGAGCTTTCTTTCTCCATGAGCTTTCTTTCTCCATGAGCTTTCTTTCTCCATGAGCTTTCTCTCTCCATGAGCTTTCTCTCTCCATGAGCTTTCTCTCTCCATGAGCTCTCTCTCTCCATGAGCTTTCTTTCTCCATGAGCTTTCTCTCTCCATGAGCTTTCTCTCTCCATGAGCTTTCTCTCTCCATGAGCTTTCTTTCTCCATGAGCTTTCTTTCTCCATGAGCTTTCTTTCTCCATGAGCTTTCTTTCTCCATGAGCTTTCTCTCTCCATGAGCTTTCTTTCTTCATGAGCTTTCTTTCTCCATGAGCTTTCTCTCTCCATGAGCTTTCTCTCTCCATGAGCTTTCTTTCTCCATGAGCTTTCTTTCTCCATGAGCTTTCTTTCTCCATGAGCTTTCTCTCTCCATGAGCTTTCTTTCTCCATGAGCTTTCTTTCTCCATGAGCTTTCTTTCTCCATGAGCTTTCTCTCTCCATGAGCTTTCTCTCTCCATGAGCTTTCTTTCTCCATGAGCTTTCTCTCTCCATGAGCTTTCTCTCTCCATGAGCTTTCTTTCTCCATGAGCTTTCTCTCTCCATGAGCTTTCTTTCTCCATGAGCTTTCTCTCTCCATGAGCTTTCTCTCTCCATGAGCTTTCTTTCTCCATGAGCTTTCTCTCTCCATGAGCTTTCTCTCTCCATGAGCTTTCTTTCTCCATGAGCTTTCTCTCTCCATGAGCTTTCTCTCTCCATGAGCTTTCTTTCTCCATGAGCTTTCTTTCTCCATGAGCTTTCTCTCTCCATGAGCTTTCTTTCTCCATGAGCTTTCTTTCTCCATGAGCTTTCTCTCTCCATGAGCTTTCTCTCTCCATGAGCTTTCTCTCTCCATGAGCTTTCTCTCTCCATGAGCTTTCTTTCTCCATGAGCTTTCTCTCCATGAGCTTTCTCTCTCCATGAGCTTTCTTTCTCCATGAGCTTTCTCTCTCCATGAGCTTTCTTTCTCCATGAGCTTTCTCTCTCCATGAGCTTTCTCTCTCCATGAGCTTTCTTTCTCCATGAGCTTTCTCTCTCCATGAGCTTTCTCTCTCCATGAGCTTTCTTTCTCCATGAGCTTTCTCTCTCCATGAGCTTTCTCTCTCCATGAGCTTTCTTTCTCCATGAGCTTTCTTTCTCCATGAGCTTTCTCTCTCCATGAGCTTTCTTTCTCCATGAGCTTTCTTTCTCCATGAGCTTTCTCTCTCCATGAGCTTTCTCTCTCCATGAGCTTTCTCTCTCCATGAGCTTTCTCTCTCCATGAGCTTTCTTTCTCCATGTTCCAGTTTAGTCTTTATTGGCTTAAATTAATTTCAGTTTTTTTTCCCCCGCTTCCCTCTGGAAAATCAGCTGTTAATGTTAAATAAATACTAACAACTACATTATTTCTGTTGCCATTTGTTATTTTTGTGTATTTTTTAACTTGACTTGTATTGCTGTGTTATGATGTATTATAATGTTGTGTAATAATGTTGTGTTTTACACCTTCTGGTGAAAAAACCAAGGAAAAGGGTCAAACAAAAAACAACATGAAGTGCAGAGGAACAGATATATATATATATTACTGTATATGAGTGGCTGTGTTGAACACACCACCTAATGTTATTACGTTCGGAACCTACTAACCAAAACAGGAAATATATTTATTTTTCAATTACAGTACATGTATTGCAGGCACCACAGTACTACGAGATAAAACAGCTCACTCAATCAAGCCTGATGGTGTTGTAAGTATAAAAACAAAGCTTGCTTTCATTTAATGTTTTTAAAAAGCTTGAAAGGGTATTGGAATGGGGTAATGTCTTAGTGTGGGTTGGGAAGAACGAAATACATTACTCTATATGTGATACAAATCAGGAGCACCTCCTCTAAGAGGATGAATGAAGCTGTTTGAGAAGGTTTTGAATCCGAAGCAACTTGCCTACACATTGGTTTTTAGTACAATAGACCAACATAGCTACTGTAGTAGGTCAAAGCTGTGTGCTGGAAAACCTTGGTAGAGCATGGGTGAAGTACGCATCGTGGTGCTCATGTGAATTTAATTTCTTTTTCAGCTTCAGGCCAATCCTTCCATCTCACTTAAAATGTGTTTTCTTGGTTTTTAAAAAGGTATTTACTGTAGACCAGAACAAAAGTAATGCATTATTTAGGGAATAGTAGGGTGCCATATGGGACAATGATCTGGGGACTTGCAGTGTAAGGTACCACAGCTGTGAACAATGTCAGAGACTCTCAGAAAATACATGTCGGGGGGGGGTCCTAGAACACTGGAATAGAGACTCCAGATTACACAGGGGTCCTTCTATCCGCTCTCCCAAGGTCGACCACTTTCCTAGCTACCAAAAAAAAGTACAATCAGCCTGGTGTCAATGGTTCAATGGTGTGCAAATGCCTGTAGACTGTGTTCAATAGTGACATAAGCCTGGAGCAATCTCAGGGACTCTTGGCAGAAAATGGAAAAAGTGACCAATACACACACAGAATCCATTTTCAACAGAGCCTACCTCTCCCTCGCTAGAGTTTCTAAGACGGAGATGAAGGACAGTCAATTCTGACTATACACACACACAAGGGATAATTCCCAAATGGCACCCTATTCCCTATGGGCCCTCATCAAAAGAAGTTCAGGGTAGCCTAGTGGTTAGAGCGTTGGACTAGTAACCGCAAGGTTGCAAGTTCAACCCCCTGAGCTGACAAGGTACAAGGTACAAATCTGTCGTTCTGCCCCTGAACAGGCAGTTAACCCACTGATCTTAACTGATCTTGCCTAGTTAAATAAAGGTAAAATATATATAAAATATTAGGAATTGTGTGACATTTGGGACTCAGAAAAGATTATTTGAAAAATGTTCAAATATGAAGAAGAATATAATAATAATTGATAATAATTGATTGGACACATACTAGCTGACTGGCATCCTCCAATCGAGGTCCTTAAAAAAACCTTTTTCTCCAAACATCAAGAGGTATAACATGAATTTGTGTCAAGAGATTTTGTCAATCCAACATCTACATTTGATTAGAGAGCCAATCTTTCCAGTTTATATTCTCCAACCTAGGTCCTAGGGGAGAGGCGACATGAGGGTTGGGTGCCCATTCATACCCAGTTTATATTCTCCAACCTAGGTCCTAGGGGAGAGGCGACATTAGGGTTGGGTGCCCATTCATACCCAGTTTATATTCTCCAACCTAGGTCCTAGGGGAGAGGCGACATGAGGGTTGGGTGCCCATTCATACCCAGTTTATATTCTCCAACCTAGGTCCTAGGGGGAGGCGACATGAGGGTTGGGTGCCCATTCATACCCAGTTTATATTCTCCAACCTAGGTCCTAGGGGAGAGGCGACATGAGGGTTGGGTGCCCATTCATACCCAGTTTATATTCTCCAACCTAGGTCCTAGGGGAGAGGCGACATGAGGGTTGGGTGCCCATTCATACCCAGTTTATATTCTCCAACCTAGGTCCTAGGGGAGAGGCGACATGAGGGTTGGGTGCCCATTCTTACCCAGTTTATATTCTCCAACCTAGGTCCTAGGGGAGAGGCGACATGAGGGTTGGGTGCCCATTCATACCCAGTTTATATTCTCCAACCTAGGTCCTAGGGGAGAGGCGACATGAGGGTTGGGTGCCCATTCATACCCAGTTTATATTCTCCAACCTAGGTCCTAGGGGAGAGGCGACATGAGGGTTGGGTGCCCATTCATACCCAGTTTATATTCTCCAACCTAGGTCCTAGGGGAGAGGCGACATGAGGGTTGGGTGCCCATTCATACCCAGTTTATATTCTCCAACCTAGGTCCTAGGGGAGAGGCGACATGAGGGTTGGGTGCCCATTCTTACCCAGTTTATATTCTCCAACCTAGGTCCTAGGGGAGAGGCGACATGAGGGTTGGGTGCCCATTCATACCCAGTTTATATTCTCCAACCTAGGTCCTAGGGGAGAGGCGACATGAGGGTTGGGTGCCCATTCATACCCAGTTTATATTCTCCAACCTAGGTCCTAGGGGGGGAGAGGGTTGGGTGGCGACATGAGGGTTGGGTGCCCATTCATACCCAGTTTATATTCTCCAACCTAGGTCCTAGGGAGAGGCGACATGAGGGTTGGGTGCCCATTCATACCCAGTTTATATTCTCCAACCTAGGTCCTAGGGGAGAGGCGACATGAGGGTTGGGTGCCCATTCATACCCAGTTTATATTCTCCAACCTAGGTCCTAGGGGAGAGGCGACATGAGGGTTGGGTGCCCATTCATACCCAGTTTATATTCTCCAACCTAGGTCCTAGGGGAGAGGCGACATGAGGGTTGGGTGCCCATTCATACCCAGTTTATATTCTCCAACCTAGGTCCTAGGGGAGAGGCGACATGAGGGTTGGGTGCCCATTCATACCCAGTTTATATTCTCCAACCTAGGTCCTAGGGGAGAGGCGACATGAGGGTTGGGTGCCCATTCTTACCCAGTTTATATTCTCCAACCTAGGTCCTAGGGGAGAGGCGACATGAGGGTTGGGTGCCCATTCATACCCAGTTTATATTCTCCAACCTAGGTCCTAGGGGAGAGGCGACATGAGGGTTGGGTGCCCATTCATACCCAGTTTATATTCTCCAACCTAGGTCCTAGGGAGAGGCGACATGAGGGTTGGGTGCCCATTCATACCCAGTTTATATTCTCCAACCTAGGTCCTAGGGGAGAGGCGACATGAGGGTTGGGTGCCCATTCATACCCAGTTTATATTCTCCAACCTAGGTCCTAGGGGAGAGGCGACATGAGGGTTGGGTGCCCATTCATACCCAGTTTATATTCTCCAACCTAGGTCCTAGGGGAGAGGCGACATGAGGGTTGGGTGCCCATTCATACCCAGTTTATATTCTCCAACCTAGGTCCTAGGGAGAGGCGACATGAGGGTTGGGTGCCCATTCATACCCAGTTTATATTCTCCAACCTAGGTCCTAGGGGAGAGGCGACATGAGGGTTGGGTGCCCATTCATACCCAGTTTATATTCTCCAACCTAGGTCCTAGGGGAGAGGCGACATGAGGGTTGGGTGCCCATTCATACCCAGTTTATATTCTCCAACCTAGGTCCTAGGGGAGAGGCGACATGAGGGTTGGGTGCCCATTCATACCCAGTTTATATTCTCCAACCTAGGTCCTAGGGGAGAGGCGACATGAGGGTTGGGTGCCCATTCATACCCAGTTTATATTCTCCAACCTAGGTCCTAGGGGAGAGGCGACATGAGGGTTGGGTGCCCATTCATACCCAGTTTATATTCTCCAACCTAGGTCCTAGGGGACAGGCGACATGAGGGTTGGGTGCCCATTCATACCCAGTTTATATTCTCCAACCTAGGTCCTAGGGGAGAGGCGACATGAGGGTTGGGTGCCCATTCTTACCCAGTTTATATTCTCCAACCTAGGTCCTAGGGGAGAGGCGACATGAGGGTTGGGTGCCCATTCTTACCCAGTTTATATTCTCCAACCTAGGTCCTAGGGGAGAGGCGACATGAGGGTTGGGTGCCCATTCATACCCAGTTTATATTCTCCAACCTAGGTCCTAGGGGAGAGGCGACATGAGGGTTGGGTGCCCATTCATACCCAGTTTATATTCTCCAACCTAGGTCCTAGGGGAGAGGCGACATGAGGGTTGGGTGCCCATTCTTACCCAGTTTATATTCTCCAACCTAGGTCCTAGGGGAGAGGCGACATGAGGGTTGGGTGCCCATTCATACCCAGTTTATATTCTCCAACCTAGGTCCTAGGGGAGAGGCGACATGAGGGTTGGGTGCCCATTCTTACCCAGTTTATATTCTCCAACCTAGGTCCTAGGGGAGAGGCGACATGAGGGTTGGGTGCCCATTCATACCCAGTTTATATTCTCCAACCTAGGTCCTAGGGGAGAGGCGACATGAGGGTTGGGTGCCCATTCATACCCAGTTTATATTCTCCAACCTAGGTCCTAGGGGAGAGGCGACATGAGGGTTGGGTGCCCATTCATACCCAGTTTATATTCTCCAACCTAGGTCCTAGGGGAGAGGCGACATGAGGGTTGGGTGCCCATTCTTACCTAGTTTATATTCTCCAACCTAGGTCCTAGGGGAGAGGCGACATGAGGGTTGGGTGCCCATTCATACCCAGTTTATATTCTCCAACCTAGGTCCTAGGGGAGAGGCGACATGAGGGTTGGGTGCCCATTCATACCCAGTTTGGAGGCTCCGAACTTGGATCAGGGGTTTGGTTTCTCCTTGTTTGTTATTTGGATAAGATAAATGTATGAGTTCTGTATTATTTTGATTAAATGACTTATTTTGATAAGATGTAACATTGAGATGTATTTTAGAAGGTTAATGTCAGCTCTCTGTTAAGTAGCTAGTTCGATGTAAACAGTGTTTTGAGAGTTTTATAGCCAAGCTTTTCTTATTTTCGTAGATCCAACTATATATTTGGTATTTTGGGGGGTATTTTATTAGGATCCCCATTAGCTGTTGCAAAAGCAGCAGCTACTCTTCCTGGGGGTCCAACACAAAACATGAAACATGATATAATACAGAACATTAATAGACAAGAACAGCTCAAGGACAGAACTACATACTGTACATTTCATATCCAATTCTACTGCGTATCGCCACCATGCTGTTACTAAAACAACTGTCTTCACCTGAAAGACTGTTGTCCGGCGCCTTCTGCCATCTCCCTTTGCTTTTTTCTATGTCTTAAATTATTTTTTTAAAGCCTATCAGACTAGGACAAGACAGTGTTGCCATGACAACATAGTTTTGACTGTCGATACCGATACCAGATTTAGTATCACGAGACCATCACGATACTCGATACGAAAACATTACCACTGCAACAAAGAAAAAAAAAGGCATATTAGCCAAAGTCACAGGTATGGCACTTGATCCAGACAGATAAACTCAGCTATTTTCTCTATTCAATCGTTGGGCATGTTTTGAGTTCAATATCTTTATATTAGAATTGTTTTTATCGTCAACATTTTTCAGAGACAGCCATGTATGCATAAATTAATCAATTATACATCCATACGATCAATTTGACTTTATTTTTTACCAATCAATCTATATAACAACACAATGGTAATAATTGATTTGAATGGTAAATCTCGATTGATAGACTGGGTACATCAAGACTTAGTCTAGGTCTACTCCAAACACAGGTGAAGGAATATTCAATAGGATTCTGTGAGCTGATTTTACGGAGCTACAGATGACAAACAATATGTTTCTCTCGTACATTTTGGGACTTATGTTATTGTACTGATCAACAACATTTGCATTGAAGTAGCTTATTTGATAAAAGACTGCCATCATTCAGGAGGCAAGGGGCGGGCCCCACCGGAGCCCAGAATTCACACACACAGTCTGGTCGCTGAGGTAATAGTTCCTCTTTGGGAGAGACGTGAGAGCGAGACCGAATGAACATAGTTTCGATGGCAATCTGCTTTACATTAGCATAATTTGCATGATGGTTTGCATATTACCACAAACAAAATTCTAGGAATAATGAACTGATGATAAGGGAGGACATTGGCTGCGCTGATAAACAGACTGCTGCTACTCTCTGTTGTTATCATCTATCCATAGTAACTTTAATAACTCTACCTACATGTACATATTACATCAACTAAGCGGTGCCCCCCTGTGTATAGTCTCGCTATTGTTATTTTCCTGCTGCTCTTTAATTACTTGTTACTTTTATTTCTTATTCTTATTCATATATTTTTTTTAACTGCATTGTTGGTTTGGGGCTCGTAATTAAGTATTTCACTGTAAGGTCTACTACACCTGTTGTATTCATGTGACAAATAAAATTTGATTTGATTTGATTTATCCGTGAGACACATTTGACAGATGTTCCGAAAGTAACAAATTCTAGAACAAAAAGGTTTTTCTTGTTCTAGTATCAAAAAAGTACAGACATTTCGGTATACTGTGCAACTCTAGGATAGGATAGGATGAGAGGAAAATTGTTAACTCAGCCTCTTGTAAATGATATGGCTGTCACGACTTCCGCCGAAGTTGGTCCCTCTCCTTGTTCGGGCCGCGTTCAGCGGTCGACGTCACAGGCTTTCTAGCCACCGTCGATCCACTTTTCATTTTTGTCTTTGTCTTATCACACCTGGCTTCACTCAACCAATTACTTGTTTATTATTTAACCCTCTGTTCCCCATGTTGTTTTCGTGAGTGATTGTTTATAGTAATTCGGTCCGTGTTTGTGGGCTATCATTGTTGCCTTGTATATTTGTATTTTCTTGAGTAAAGTACTTTAATTACTCATATCTGCTGTCCTGCGCCTGACTCCCTACACCAGCTACACATAGGACCACTACAGAATCACTCACCTGAAGAATGGAGATATCAGGAGTAGACGCCCTCCCAGTTGCAGTGGAGGAGCTTGTTCAGCAGCACGCGACCATGTTGCAACGTCTGGATCAGCCATGGATCACGTGCTGCAGATGATGGATCGTTGGGAGAGAGGAGGAGGATTTCCAGCGCCTCCACCAGCCCCACTACAGCAGGTCCCACTGTCCACCCCTCTTTCATCTGGTCCCAGCGGGATTCAACTCTCGCTCCCGAGGGTGTATGATGGGACGGCTGCAGGATGCCAGGGGTTCCTACTCCAGCTGGAGCTCTACCTGGCGACCGTCCACCCGGTTCCTTTGGGGCGTGAGAGTGTGTCCGCCCTCCTCTCCTGCCTTTCAGGCAAAGCCCTGGAGTGGGCCAATGCCGTATGGAGTGAGGGAGACGCGGCGTTGGACCATTACGCAGAGTTCCCCCGCCGTTTTTGGGCAGTGTTCGACCACCCGCCTGAGGGTCGAGCGGCGGGTGAACGTCTGTTCCACCTGAGGCAGGGGACGAGGAGCACGCATTTCACCTTGGACTTCCGGACCCTGGCCGCCAGCGGGAGGGAACGATCGATCACTACAGGTGCAGTCTGCGCGAGGCCGTCCGTCGGGAGTTGGCCTGCAGAGACACCACCCTCACATTGGACCAGCTGGTGGACCTGTCCATCCGGCTAGACAACCTGCTGACTGCCAACGGACGTCTGGATCGGGACCTGACAGTTCCATCCCCCAAACACATACAAACACTGCCCTAAGTGCAGCACCTCCCAGCTCCATGGGCGTCGGAGTGGAGGTGCTGCACTTAGGGCGACCGGAGGAGGGGCCATTCCCTGCACCATCTGTGGCCGCAGAGGGCACACTGCTGGTCGGTGCAGCGGAGGTTCCTCAAGGAGTCGAGGCAGCAGGCAGGGCACTATCGTGTCACCCCAGGTGAGTCGCGACCAAGCTCACCCAGAGCCCCCTGTTGCTCACATGTATGTGTTTATTTCATTTCCTGAGTTTTCCCCACATTCCCAGCATAAGGCGCTAGTAGATTCAGGCGCAGCTGGGAATTTTTTTGACCGTTCATTTGCCCATAGTTTAGGGATTCCCCTTATTCTAGTGGATCTGCCCTTCCCTGTGCACGCCCTAGATAGTCGACCATTAGGGACCATTAGGGTCCACCGCTGGAGAGAATCAGTCTCTTCCTTATTGATTATCCTGCATTTCCTGTGGTTTTGGGCTTACCCTAGTTGGCCTGTCATGACCCCACTATTTCGTGGCAACAGAGGGCTCTCAAGGGGTGGTCATGAGAGTGCTCAGGGACGTGTATGGGGGTTTCCATCGGTGCGACTGCGGTGAAAAGTCCAGACCAGGTCTCCACCGTGCACATCCCCTCAGAATATGCCGATTTGGCTCTCGCCTTCTGTAAGAAGAGGGCGACTGAATTACCACATCATCGACGGGGGGATTGTGCGAAAAATATTCTGGTAGACGCAGCACTTCCCAGGAGTCACGTTTATCCCCTGTCCAGGAGGAGATGGCGGCTATGGAAACATATGTCTCGGGAATCTCTGGGACAGGGATACATTCGGCCCTACACTACACCTGCCTCCTCGAGTTTATTTTTTGTGAAGAAGAAGGATGGGGTGGTTCTGCGCTGGTGTATTGACTATCGAGGGATCAATCGGATCACTCTGAGGTACAGCTACACGCTGCCTCTCATCGCCAGTGCGATTGAGTCAATGCACGGGGCGCGCTTCTTCACAAAATTGGATCTCAGGAGCTCTTATAACCTGGTGCGTATCCGAGAGGGGGACGAGTGGAAGGCTGCAGTTAGTACCACCCCAGGGCACTATGAGTACCTCGTCATGCCATACAGGTTGATGAATGCTCCATCAGTCTTCCAGGCCTTTGTTGACGAGATTTTCCGGGACCTGCACGGGCAGGGTATAGTGGTGTATATCGACGACATTCTGATATACTCCTCTACACGCGCCGAGCATGTGTCCCTGGTGCGCAGGGTGCTTGGTTGACTGTTGGAGTATGACCTATACGTCAAGGCTAAGAAATGTCTGTTCTTCCAACATTCCATCTCCTTCCAAGGGTACCGCATTTCCACGTCAGAGGTGGAGATGGAGAGTGACAGCATTTCAGCCGTGCGTAATTGACCGACTCCCACCATGGTAAAGGAAGTGCATCAGTTTCTGGGGTTTGCCAACTACTACAGGAGGTTTACCCAGGGGTTTGGTCAGGTAGCAGCTCCCATTACCTCACTGCTGAAGGGGGGACCGGTACGGCTGTAGTGGTCGGCTGAGGCGGACAGGGCTTTTGGTCACCTGAAGGCTCTGTTTACTTCAGCTCTCGTGCTGGCTCATCCGGATCCCTCTTTGTCGTTCATAGTGGAGGTGGACGCGTCCAAGGCTGGGATAGGAGCCGTGCTCTCTCAACGTTCATGCACGCCACCAAAGCTCCGCCCCTGTGCTTTATTTTCGAAGAAACTCAGCCCAGCGGAGTGGAACTATGATGTGCGGAAGTGGGAGCTATTGGTTGTTATCAAGGCTCTGAAGGCATGGAGACATTGGCTTGAGGGGGCTAAACACCCTTTTCTCACCTGGACTGACCACCGCAATCTGGAGTACATCCGGACGGCGAGGAGACTGAACTCTCGCCAGGCAAGGTTGGCTATGTTCTTTACCCGTTTTGTTTTCACTCAATCCTACAGACCAGGTTCCCAGAACGCTAAGGCAGACGCACTGTCCCGGATGTATGACACAGAAGAGCGGTCCATGGATCACACTCCCATACTTCCGGCCTCTTGCCTGGTGGCACCGGTGGTGTGGGAGCTGGACGCGGACATCGAGCAGGCATTACGCACAGAGCCCACTCCCCCCCAGTGTCCAGCTTGGTGCCTGTATGTTCCATATGCTGTCCGCGACCGTTTGATCTATTGGGCCCAAACGTCACCTTCCTCTGGTCATCCTGGCATCAGTCGGATGGTGCGTTGCCTTAGTGGGAAGTACTGGTGGCCCACCTTGGCCAAGGACGTGAGAGTTTATGTTTCCTCCTGCTCTGTGTGTGCCCAGTGCCAGGCTCCCAGGCACCTGCCCAGAGGGAAATTACAACCCCTACCCGTTCCACAACGGCCGTGGTCGCACCTGTCGGTGGACTTCCTGACGGATCTTCCTCCCTCACAGGGCAATAGCACGATCCTGGTCGTTGTGGATCGGTTTATAAGTCCTGCCGTCTCCTCCCTTTGCCTGGTCTCCCTACGGCCCTACAGACTGTGGAGACCCTGTTCATTCACGTCTTCCGGCACTACGGGGTGCCTGAGGACATAGTTTCTGATCGGGGTCCCCAGTTCACATCCAGGTTCTGGAGAGCTTTCATGGAACGTCTTGGGGTCTCAGTCAGCCTCACCTCAGGTTTTCACCCCGAGAGTAACGGGCAGGTGGAGAGAGTGAACCAGGATGTGGGTAGGTTTCTGCGGTCATATTGCCAGGACTGGCCAGGGGAGTGGGCGAAGTATATCCCCTGGGCAGAGATGGCCCAAAACTCACTACACCACTCCTCCACTAACCTCTCTCCTTTCCAGTGCGTACTGGGGTTTCAGACGGTTCTGGCACCGTGGCATCAGAGCCAGATCGAAGCCCCTGCGGTGGACAAATGGTTCAAGCGCTCTGAGGAGACCTGGGACGCCACCCATGTGCACCTACAAGGCGGCAAAAAGCGAGCGCCGACAGCAGTGAGGCCCCGGGTGACCGGGTCTGGCTCTCGACCCGAAACCTGCCCCTCCGCCTGCCCTGCCGGAAGCTGGGTCCGCGGTTCGTGGGGCCATTTAAAGTTCTGAGGAGATTGAACGAGGTATGTTGTAGGTTACAGCTTCCCCCAGATTATCGTTTTAATCCCTCGTTCCATGTGTCTCTCCTCAGGCCGGTGGCGGCTGGCCCACTCCAGGAAGCTGAGGTGCGGGAGGTTCCTCCGCCCCCTCTGGACATCGAGGGGGCCCCGGCGTATGCCGTTCCCATCCTGGACTCGAGGCGTCGGGCGAGGGGCCTTCAGTGCCTCGTGGAGTGGGAGGGGTACGGTCCAGAGGAAGGATGCTGGGTGCCGGTGGAGGATGTCCTGGACCCTTCGTTGCTGCGGGATTTCCACCGTCTCCATTTGACCTTTATTTAACTAGGCAAGTCAGTTAAGAACAAATTCTTATTTTCAATGACGGTCTAGGAACAGAGGTTAACTGCCTATTCAGGGACAGAACAACAGATTTGTACCTTGTCAGCTCGGGGGTTTGAACTTGCAACCTTCTGGTTACTAGTCCAACGCTCTAACCACTAGGCTACCCTGCCGCCCCATCCGGATCGCCCTGCGCCTCGTCCTCCGGGTCGTCCCCGGGGTCGGTGTCGGTGTGCGGCTCTGTCACGACTTCGGCCGAAGGTGGTCCTTCTCCTTGTTCGGGCGGCGTTCAGCGGGCGACGTCACCGCCTTTCTAGCCACCGTCTATCCACTTTTCATTTTCCATTTTTTCTGTCTTTGTCTTATCACACCTGGCTTCACTCAACTAATTACTTGTTTATTATTTAACCCTCTGTTCCCCATGTTGTTTTCGTGAGTGATTGTTTATAGTAATTCGGTCCGTGTTTGTGGGCTATCATTGTTGCCTTCTATATTTGTATTTTCTTGAGTAAAGTACTTTAATTCCTCATATCTGCTGTCCTGCGCCTGACTCCCTACACCAGCTACACATAGGACCGCTACAATGGCCCTAATACAGACGAGTTCCCAGAAACTGCAGGAGGTAGGCTATACAACAGCATCTTCCAATGGAAGTTAACAATGGTTGAGTGTTAGAATCACTCACTCAACCTCTTGTGTATTGATGATGTTAACACTGTGTTACGAATACATGCCCCAGACACATCCAAGGCACTCAGGATAAATCATCTACCTAGCCTATTCTGATTAAATAACGTTTTCTGCAGGTTTCTTCATGGTTCTATATAAAGTCTTGTTCTCAGAACATTAAGAAAACATTCCATAAAAACCACAATAAAACATGGGTAACGTTCAAAGAATGTTCTAAGAATGTTATTTAAAAACATATACATTCTGTTCTCAGTATCAACAAAACTCTCTCTGTCCTCTATCATGCCAAGTGTGATCAGGTGTGTTGGCCACTGATCTAAATG
The DNA here is from genome assembly GCF_034236695.1 of Oncorhynchus nerka. NCBI lineage: Eukaryota > Metazoa > Chordata > Actinopteri > Salmoniformes > Salmonidae > Oncorhynchus > Oncorhynchus nerka. The sequence continues at coordinate 46,332,640 of NC_088424.1, read as the reverse complement.
AGTGCTTGTTTCCTTTGAAATAAGGTCTGTTTGAATTGACAGCTTTGTATGAGTTCAAAAAACAAGGGGTGCTTGCTCTATCCTGGTAGCGCAGTGGACTAATTCCATGGATAGGAAACAGAAGATCACAGGTTTGAATCTCAGTGACTGCCACAATAATAAAGAAAAGTGTTTACATAATTAATGCCTAAGCAAATTAATTTCCAAACGTCCTGTCTGTGTTTAGAGTTCAAAACAGATAACCCAAACTAAGCTAGCAGTGTTATTAAAAGTCTTATTTATGCTTGAACCTCCCTGGAACCATAGTAAAACGTTCTCAGAACCTCCCTGGAACCATAATAAAACGTTCTCAGAACCTCCCTGGAACCATTGTAAAAGGTTCTCAGAACCTCCCTGGAACCATTGTAAAAGGTTCTCAGAACCTCCCTGGAACCATAGTAAAAGGTTCTCAGAATCTCCCTGGAACCATAGTAAAACGTTCTCAGAACCTCCCTGGAACCATAATAAAAGGTTCTCAGAACCTCCCTGGAACCATAATAAAAGGTTCTCAGAACCTCCCTGGAACCATTGTAAAAGGTTCTCAGAACCTCCCTGGAACCATTGTAAAAGGTTCTCAGAACCTCCCTGGAACCATAGTAAAAGCTTCTCAGAACCTCCCTGGAACCATAATAAAAGCTTCTCAGAACCTCCCTGGAACCATAATAAAACGTTCTCAGAACCTCCCTGGAACCATAATAAAACGTTCTCAGAACCTCCCTGGAACCATAATAAAAGTTTCTCAGAACCCCCCTGGAACCATTGTAAAAGGTTCTCAGAACCTCCCTGGAACCATTGTAAAAGGTTCTCAGAACCTCCCTGGAACCATTGTAAAAGGTTCTCAGAACCTCCCTCCATCCTAAATATATAAGTTCCCAAAACAGGCAAAATGTTCACTTCCGTTCTCAGAATGTTTAAAAAAAACGTTCCGTTTTACCTGTCAGTAAATTTGTGGTTTCATTCCCAGAACGAATGGGAAACCAAAAACGTACATTCCCACTACTTCCAAGCAACCAAATGTGCTAGCTGGGTTTTATTTCCTAAAATCCTATGAATGAATCACGCATTTTTGGATTAATGATAATGACAACAAAAATTGGC